>NC_135839.1:20882500-21017500 GCF_029677425.1 Wolffia australiana
ATAAGATGTGTAATTTTATATAGCTTGTAGATATTTTAGGATATTTTTAATTGGTTTAGAAATATTAAGAAAATCATTTTAGATATTATTTGTAAAAATAATGCAGATCAGGTGTTTGAGGGATTGCGCAAGAAGAGAAAATTTCACTTAAATGAGATGTTCGTGTCCTAACTGTATGAAAATATTGTCTAGATTTTTTAAGAAATTAATCAATATTGGTTAGACATTGACTTCCCAAGGCTCCTCGACCTCTTTGGGGTCGCCGACAGCTTCTGACTCTGTTCGCGGTCGAGTTATTCTCCAGGTAATTCATTGCTCCTTCTTCTCAATTTCTCTCCTCTTCTACCACTCTCTGATTAATCTCTCTTCAGGTCATGGCCCTCTCACACCTGTTGATCGAGTTAACCATGAGAAAAGGCAAAGAACGCAAGGATCTCTCCTGTTTTTAATCTCAAATTTCAGATTGGAATTCGATGGAAAACAATTTGTGTTTGCGGCAGAAAAATTTGGGTTTCATATTATGGGAACGCTCCTAAGATATTCTCGTTGATATAGGCTATCCCCTACAGCTTTTACGGGGCGAATGGGCGGAGATCTGCCCTCTCGTCACCGGAATGTGGTCACCCGCGACAGAGGCAGTGATGAAGAGTAGGAAGGGATGATCTTATCCCTCAACCATCTGTCTGAGTCTTAGGGGTTCAACATCTACGGTTAAATCATAGCCATGGAACCCCTTAAGTTCTAGTGGTATGTGTCCTAGTCAGCAAATTCCACGTCACTGCTTTACTCCAGCTAGACTTGCATGATTCCTGCGCTTCAGTGCTTGCCACCGAGGCATCCCCTGAAATAGAGAGAAAAACATATTAAAATAAATCGGAGTTTATCTTGACCATTCGATCTTCTTAAAGAAGATCAACGTCCAAAATTAAAATGTGGGATTTAACAAAAGCATGTTTCGACACGAGCTTTAGCTGGGTCAATGCAAAGCTCAAAATGTTTCTTCTCTGTATGGTTTATTCATGCGGCACCCTACGGGACCGGTAAAGACTTGTCAAGGCTGCCCTGGCCCGGCCTGGTAAGGACTTCTGAAAGCTCTGATTTTTAACCCCATACTGAAAGATTTAGAATCTTGGAAAAGTATATAAATTTTGAAACTCTTTACGATTTGAATTAGTAAGAAAATAATGAAGGAACTCTAAGGTGTGCATGTGTGTATACCTGAATGCAACCGTATACTCTCTTACGGTTATGGCTACAGCTGCGGCTTCCAGCTGAGGTCCTTCAGGGGCCTTAATGCTCAGGCTACAGCTACGGTCATAGCCCTTGGGGGCTACTTTGGGGCCACATTTTTTTTTTCTTAATGTTGAATCAACAATTTACTTATTATGTATATTCATGCTAAATTTATTAGAAATAAGGTAGTAACATAATACAAGAGCAAATGCATGAAATGGAATTTATTTCTCTTATATCATGAACTACGTATGTTATTTCCATTATATAGACATCATATATCCCTCAAAATTTTTAAATTGCAAGCGTGAACTTGGATACGTCTCATGTGACAGATCAAAAGTCTTAGATATTCCCAAAATGGCCTTATGTCGTCAATAGTATGATGCAGGACAACGTCCGAGACGAAGTCCTGCCGTCACCGAGGGTTCGTACTCGGTGTCGAAGGCGCGACGGTGCGCGACGAAGTACCGGGATTCGTCGGGCACAGGAGTCCTACGAAGACGATCTAGAATGACAATGCTCGGGTAGGATTGTGGTACGTGCAGCTACCGAAGAACAGGAGGGGCCGACGGCCGGGGTCGACGGGGTCGCCCGGAGACGGGAGGGGACCTCCTGACCCTCGTCAGGAGGGACGATGTTGCTAGGTCGCCGAACGGGAAATTCCCGCCGGAGGTTGCCCGCACGCGACGGGCGAACCGGCTCGTACCAGATCCAGGTGAGACGCTCAATAAAACGTTCGTTTTCACTCGCCTGTCTCGCTCACCTATATCTACCCCGAGCGCGGTGGAGGCAACCGAGTATGCACTGAAAGAAATAAAGGACGTGCGCGGGTCAGCGTACCTCATCGTAGCCGAGGACGGGGAAGATAGTCCGAGTGCTTGTCGAGTCACCAGCAGATCGTCGTTGCCAAGACACGGCGGCGTCAGGCCGGGCGCTCAGGTACGGGCGGCAGGGACCGCGCGTGGGCCGCACGCGTCCGCTGCAACACGAGGTCCGGGGCGCGGGCGGGACGATGCGGGCGCGCTCGGCGACAGGTTGCGCACGTGGGAATGACGCCAGGTGCACCGGGCGACGGAGGGGGCCGACTGGTCGTCCCTCGGGCAGGCACGCGGGTCTCGTTCGCCAGGATATCCTTCGAACAGTTGGGAGGGCAGCAGGGCGATCGCAGGCGGAGTCTGTCTGAGCGGGCGACCAGTAGCGGCAGAACCATGCACGGGCGCGGAAGAATCCACGGTCGTGCGGCGCGTGACCAGGACGCGAGCGCGACTCGGCCTACACGCGCAGGGCGACTGAGCGCCGGTGGCGCAGCGCAGGCGGGCCTGGGTCCCTCTCTCGCCTGCAGTCTTCTCCCCCGGTGCTTCCTCTTCTTCTCCTGGTTCTGGCACTTCTCCTCCTTCTTCAGCTCGCGGCAACCCTAGCTCAACGGAGGCAGTAGTTCCAAAGAAACGATACTTTTCAAATTATCAACGTCGTTCCCGTTTCTACGGCACCCACCTCTCCTTATATAGAGGGGAAGTGTGGGAGCCCTTTGACCAAAATAACCTACCACTTAAACCAAAATAACAGTGCGAACCTAGGACATAAAGCCTCAGATGAAAACAACAAAACGAAGATGAACCGGACGAGGGGGGGGGGGAGGGGAGGGGAGATCCTCATAAGGTCGAACCTCCCTCCTTACACTTAGACAGGACGCAAGAGTAGACACGGCCGACGACGATTAAACTTAAAACACGACGAACGAGATGAAATAAGGAAACGATAAGGTGTCCGTTACCCAGAATACTTGAATCCGGGCGAGCGTACCGTCGCCTTGGCTTGCCGAGCGGGCTGAACGCGGACGGCCGGCGCTGTCGACGGCGGCGATGACGTCTCCGGAGACGTATCCAGTGCTGGAGCGGGTGCTGTCGGGGACGACGGTGACGACTCCGACGGCGTGTCCGGGGCTGCGCCATCATAGTATATTCTAGATTATAAATTTTAGATTGAAAATATAAAGTCGCCAATCACATTTCCCATAAAAGAATTTCATGATCTAATATTAAGTGAGGAGTTCTGTAAACCTATGCAAACGCAGATCAGTCATCTACAAATGTGTTTTTCTCATTTAGAGTTGGGACTTATACGGTATTTAAGTACTGTTGAGATCTAATTTTGAATTCCCTCTCCCAAATTGGTTTCAACTATTCCAACATCACAACAAGTAGCTGATACCATGGCTAATAACTGTCTACATAAACTTTTGGGTTCATATCTTAAATTTATGTATAACAAATTATGCAATTATACCTTTTCCAATTAAATGTTCTAATATTTCATATATG
Organism: Wolffia australiana; assembly: GCF_029677425.1. Lineage (NCBI taxonomy): Eukaryota > Viridiplantae > Streptophyta > Magnoliopsida > Alismatales > Araceae > Wolffia > Wolffia australiana. Next base: position 20,886,058 of record NC_135839.1, read on the forward strand.
TATTGTTCTATCCATCTGACGACTATAACTAATGTTAATAAATTATCTAATTCCCTAAAGATCAATTTATCATGAGACATCCGGACATGATATTAATCTTAAATTATGTATCGAAAATAGATATGCTTAAATTTATCAATCCAATAGCATATTTCCTTATTGCCTCTATCTCTATCTCATGATTCCCTTTTATTTTTCAAAATATGATTCAATTATATAAATAAACTATATATGTTTTTATTTCCACATGAACTATATAATTACTTTAAATTTTTATAATAGGAAGAGCATCTACTAAAAAATAATGAGGGTCAGCTATATATACAGCTCTATTACTGACTGTCATTGGGAGGGAAATCAATAATTGGAGAGATTGAGTAAAGGGAATAGGTGGCGTATACCTCTAGGGTTTGGTAATGATTTTGGTTCAGCCATTAATTTCAAGTGCTCATCACTCCTACGGCCATCACCACCCTCCACTAGTTCTAATTCAGGTTCTAAGTGGGATATACTATCATGTAGATCAAGGAACTCTTTTCTAGTTTTTAGCATTATTTCTACATTCACAAGTGAATGCTCATGAGGATGATCATTACAGAGAATTCTACGATATCACATCTCAAAAGTTTATCCATCATCTGAAATAAAAAACTGTATTAATACTGATAGTATTGGGGAGTCAACCTGAATTTTGGCTTTGAGAGCCTACTTCATCCATTTTACCTTTGAATTTGTCTCCCCTAAAGTTCCTTCGGATGTATCTTATGGTTCCAATCTCGAAGATCAGTACTTTACCTACTGATTTTCAATTAAATCTCTTGCATCATGTGTGAATGTTCCACCACTAACATTAACGAACATATTACTCTAGACTATTCAATCTCTCACAAAATATTTTTACTATCTAACAGTTAGAGATACTTTGGTGAGTAGGCATTCTATTGAACCCCATCAGTTTATCACATGACTCAATAAATTTTTATGTTGAATGGGGAAAATCCTCAACGGCTTTTTTACTCTTAAGTAATGTTTTACGAAAGCATTTTTTCATCCTATTTAAACTCTTTGTTTTTTCTAAATATTTTAAAAAATCTTTGGATTTTTTTTATTTATGGGTTAATGGGAGCATTCTCATTCATATATATTCTATAAGTCCTAAAAAACTCTAGGTCTTTTAGAGCACAAGGCATAACTTGGCAATCCACAGGTTGGAAACTTGAAAGTATTGATTGTGATCCTGGCTAAATTCATCTACACATCAATATAGTTAATTAATAAGATTATCCACTAAATTTATTGTACCGTTTAAAATATTAACTATAATAATACATGGACCTAGAGGATCACACGCAAAGGATTTATGGATGTTGGTGGATATGCTGTACTTATCTGGTCTTTTGTAAAAAAGTTCCGCATTACACATAAATAGAGCGGGGACCCATTTTAGGTGCCTATGCCAGCCCCATTTGGACAGTCCCTGTGAATTTGTATCTTTCTCAGAATCTCCCTCCTTCTAGTGAGACTTGATGGTGAGAAGATAAACTTGATCTTCTAGGAGCGTTGATGAAGTTCAGGCGGAGATCCAACATTCCACTGATTTCATGTAGACATCAAGAGGTTGGGCACATGAACGGTGCGAAGGCACTTTTATGGGAAACAATTTGAGAGTGGATTAGTTCCACACATGGTGATAACATGATCTAAATTTTATATTTAAATTATAGTTTATTTCTTTGAATTATGCAACGTATATAAATATTTGACAGTCAATCAAGCCTGCATAACCCAACATTAGTAAGTTTTTGACCTTTTGCTCCAAAATACTAGCATAAGATCAGAAATAACCATTTATATTACAAATGTAAGAAAGAAGTAATGAGGACATAGTGGGTTAGAGGGAACATTTGGCAGCTATGTTGTCGCAAACTGCTAGAAACAATGACGATGATTGAGAGAAAAAATTATGAATGAGGGGGGGAGAAAATTTTACTAGATCCAAGTGAATATTATTGTAAAATCATACTTGGGTACTCTTGATGATGCATCACCTGCCTTTCCAACTTCTTGAGACACTAGGCAGTACGTGTTTGTCAATGTCAAGGATGACTGATGTTGATGATTGATGATGGTATGATTGATCAAGGATGACTATGTCACCTGTCCTCGTGATTTATGATGCCCTATCATCTGTCCCATCACCATGCATCATCCTAAGGGTCCTCAAGATTATTGTGAGTAACTGAGCTAGTGCAGAATGCAAATTGATACCAATATGCATATGTCGTATCAAAGATGACATAGGCGTGCACGCTTACAAAGCATTGCCATCTAATGATACTTCTTAAGGACTTTATTTTGGTACTATTATAAAGGCTCCTTTGATGTAACATGACGGACGCTGGGATCGAACAGCTCGTGTTACACACACGGAGGGCAAGGACAGTCATGTCATGTAGTGGAGATGACTAATGTGGAGGTAATGCAAGTGATGATGCAATGATGAAATCACTGAGAAGTATAATCCAGCGTCGACGGACATCAATGACCACTAGGCTATGGTAAGTGCGTCTTGGTAATGCCACTAGGCTCCCGATGACCCGAACGATGGGTTGAGGGCGTACAGTGTGAGTACAACTGTTGCCGCTTGTGTGTGCACCGTTCAAAACACCAACCAAGATCGTATCGATAGAAACCTATTCCCACTGATGTATTCCTATGTATCACTAACCTAACCCTGGCGGTGGAGAAAATGTTTGGAGGCACTCAAAGAAATAATATTACACCAAGAGGGAGTTGATGAGCGTACCAGGAGCGGTAGGCCCGGGCGGTCTTTGATTCACTAGTAGTGGAAGACGACCAACACGTAGGTGCGATGACGACACAGGTAGGTGCGGCAACGCAAGTAGGCGCAGTGGCGCAAGTAGGCACATCGGCGCAAGTAAGCACGGTGGCACAAGTAAGCAGCTAGGCACGACAACGGGCGTGATGGCGAGGCACCGCGGCGATGGGCACGATAGTGAAGTGTAGCGGTGGCTGTAGCGACGCGCACAGTGGCGAAGTGCGGCTACGAGCGTGGTGATGGGCATGGCGACGGCCACGGCGGCGGGCGTGGTGGTGAGATTCGGCGGCGGGTGCAGCGGCGGTAGCTGATTGCGTCGGGCATGGTGGGTTGTGGCAGTTACGACCGCTGGTTGTGGCGCTCGTTGATAAGCTCAATTTTTGGATTTTTTACTAGGTTTTTTACTGATTAGTCATGTGAGTATTTGAGCTAGTCAAAAATAAAAATTAACCTCACAGCCTTAGGACGAGTAAGGTGTCGATCCACAAGGAGCAGATAAGAAAATAGTAGTTCTTTTCAATTTAATTTATGTTATGAATTCCTATAAGTTATTCTAACCAGCATGTTGAAGATCTTGAGTAAAATTTATTAAATTTCCTGAGAAGATTAGATTTAAATAATCTAATCCTCAGAAGATTCAGAAAATTCAGATTGGATTTAAGGGCTCTATTCTCAGTTGCAGGCTTGCACCTTTAGCACTAAAAATAGAACAAACCAAGCGCAAGGATGCGCACGGCCTTGGTGGTGTGCGGCTTCCTGCGTGCGGGTTTGCCTGCGTGCGGGGCTGCACGCTGCCTCGGCTGCAGATGCGCCCTGCGTGCAGGCTGAGCGCGGGTTACGCAGGCCTCGTGCAAGGCTCTGCCTGCGCGGGGGGTTGCGCGCGGGCGGCGCAGGCCTCGTGCACAGCTCTGCCTGCGCAGGGATGTGCGACGGCTAGCGCGCAGCTCTGCCTGCGCGCGGGCGGCATGCAGGGCGTGTCTGTGCACAGGTTGTGCACGGCTTGCGTGCTGGCGGTGCTCTGTGCGTAGGGGCTGCGCGCGGCTCTGCCTGCGCGCGGGACGCCCTGGATGCAAGAGCTGCAGCTACGAGTTTGGATGTAGAAGGTGAATTGGGGAGAAGAACAACAGAAAACACGTTTTGAACAAACAAACGTAGAATTAACCAAAAACAATGAACAATCTCAGCTGGAAAATGTTGGAGATACACTGCTTGGTGCCTTCCAACCCAACTTCAATTGTCTTAGAAGGGAGAGGAACACAATGTCTGAAACCAGAACAATCACACCAACCTGGTGTCACAACCCTTCCGGCGAGGTGATGATCGTCTTGCTCTGGTTATGCCTCAGCCTCCTTCTCTCCCAGCTCCAATGCTCATCAGCCCTTGGAGGGTCTGCAGAACTCCTCTTCTCCAAGCCCTAACCTGTTTACACAAAAATTCTGCACAACCCAAAATGGCTCTTTGAAGGACTATTTATAGGTTCCTCCCTTGAGCTTCTTGAGTCTTTTTAGGGCTTCTTCTTGTAAGTTTCTTTTGCAAGTCTTGATTAATCAGGTGCCTTCATTCTATTTTATCCACATCTAAACTCATTGAGAAAAGGTGAGATCCAATCCACTTGATTCTCTGAACCAATTGGGGTTAGTAAATATGGAATTAATACATGCAAATAATGGTACATATGGAATCAATGTATGCAAATGATGCTCTGATTACTGGCAAACCCTTGATTATTTTATGACATAATTAGAGTCATCACTCGTAGCTGGCTGCGGTAGTCACGGCTATTGGTTGCAACGTCGAAGACGTGCCGCGGCGGTCACGGCCGCTGACTGCAATAGCCACGACAAGTAGATGTGGCCCTAGCAGGTTGCAGTGGCCATAGCGGGTCGTAGCGATCTCATAGGTAACGTTGGTCACGGTTGATCGTGGCGGCTGCGGCTGCTCGCCACGGTCGTGGCAGGTCGCAATCGCGGGCTTCAGGTGGTCGCCGGTCGTGAGCTGCTGCTGCCGCAGTTAGTCGCGACTACGGTTGGTCATTGTGACGACCGTGGCTGATCGCAGCTGTCGCGTCAGGTCGCGGCCATGGGCCGCACTGGTCACGGTCGCGGGCTGCGACGCTCGCTGGCAGTGACAGCCACGGCTGGTTGCGGCCGCTGGTAGCATCGAGCTTGAGACCAACTGCATTGTCTCGAAGTGGTAGACCACGTCGAACAGTCGTTGGAGCTCGTCTTCCATATCTAGGAGTCCATCGTTGGGGGGGCGACCCTCCCATCGAATAAGAAATTGTCGTCGCGTGCCGCCTTCCCCTGCAACATTAATTATCTTCCCAAGTACCTCCTCTACAATCTCATGCCTAAGTGGGGTGCAAACTCGGGAAGGTAGACTGGCAAACTCACTCATAATTGAATGTAGACTACTGGGCCAGAAGGGGATGGCTTTTTGGTGGAGAAAATAGGCAGCATGGGATGGTACAACTCAAGGCCAGACATGTTGACGATGGGGCATATCCCCCAAGTGGAGGAAATACTCGCAACGCGTGATCTTCCCAACCTTTTGTACTATCGAGAAAGACCCGACACTACGAGTGTGGAGCGTTGTAGCGACCCATGTAGAGTATCTCTCAGGCCTCAACCTATCCCTAACCAAGTCGCCCTCGCACTAACTAACTAGGTGTCGATGTAAATTGGCAACAAGTTCATACTTCTCATGTTACAATGCAATGCATGCATGAATGCTATGACGTGACTCTCTCACATGATGCGCAAATGCAACTCCATAATGTGAAAGCCTAAAATGCATGACTAAGAGGGTGAAGTTAGGAGGCTTATGTGTTATCTGGCCGTACATGGTATCGAACATAATCAACTCGATGATGTAAATCGCTAGCGATAAGGTAGCAAACTCTGCCCAAGGAATAACCGATTCCCACATCATGAAATCTCTTGTATCACAAGAACATACTAAGTAATATATAATAGATAAGTCTGCCTCAGCCCATCTATCGATGGCAGAGGGGTAAGTCATATTAAGGCCAACTCGTGTGGCTCGGAGAAGCCACATCGGCTTTCAGAAATACCTCGCGAGTAGAACATTGCGATCAGAAAGGAAATAGGGAGGTGCATCAGACCTCCTCTCGTGCATGCAATTCGCGTCCATGGGGACGCGGTACATGGATCTTAGCCCGAAAAGCACAGCTATCACCATCTCAACCGTAGGGTCAGTAACGCGTAAAAACTTTTGTAGTGATCAGGAATCTTCCATAAGTCTCTCAGGCTATAAACATGAAGCATGGATAAAAGCGGGTCTAAGTCTAGATCGGCACTTAATCCAAGCTGCAACATCGCCAATCGTTGGGGCTCTTCCAGAGGTTCTACTTGGAATCGATAACTAAAGGTAACCAATTGTTCAACTAACTCTAGAACTACAGGAACCGTATACACTACCAATTGTAGTGGTAGAGGCTCTTCCCGTTGCTCGTCCGGGAATCCATCACTAGACTGGGCCACGAGGTCAGCTAGCTCGGGCATATCGGGAGAGGTAAACTGAAGTTTCCCAAGTAGAGGAAACTCATGCGGATGGTCTTTTGAGAAATCGTAACATCGTGTACATCGACCTCTACTAGTTCCAAATCAGTGGGTAAACTACCCCAAATGGCCTGCCGTGGCGGTGTCTCTATTGGAGTCTTTACTAGGAGGTCATCACTAGGCGTGGCATCGAGTGTATCTACGTCTTACCTGGCAACAAAAGTAAACTGTAGCCATGACAATGGTAGAAGCCCTTCTGGTGCATCTACTAGGAAAGTAACACAATGGGCAGTCTTGAGCTCATCTAGCTCAGGTGCGGCAAGGACACGAGCAATTGGTGGGGACTCAGTAGAAGTCGTGAATGTACGCGCATCTGATGTGTTATGAGCGCATCTGGTCCTAGCACGATGTTGTCTACGAGGAGGCTCTGAAACATCATCATAATACTCGTCCTCGGGCCATCATGGATAGGAATCATCATACTATGGACCGTAGAAGCACTCATAGTTCTGCAGGGGCTCATCATACCGAGGGTCATACTCTGAAGCAATGTGAGAAGGCTGGCATGTGGGGCGTATAAGTCGCATGAGGAACATGCGGTGCCAGTGGAGCATATTGTTCGAAGGGTGTCGACGGCGCGCATGATGCACATGGCGCGAGCGTAGTACGTGGTGGTGAGGGCGCCGAAGTCTGGTAATACCCCGAAGGTGGCGAAGAGTGTGCAATCAGCGCATATGGCGCGGGCAACGCTAGTGGGTCATTCTGCCCATGAGGAATTGGCGGCGCATGTGAGGCATACGGAGTATGCGCGAACAGTGGGTAGACATGTGGCCATGGCATATTGGGGACAACATAGGGTGCAGGCTGCGCCTATGCTAGGGCGAGGGCGCAAGTGGGGGCCCCATAGGTGTGCACCATAGGAGGTGCTTGCAGAGTAAGGCAACGGCAGCGCATGGGGGTATCCTTGCCCATGCGGGGTTGGGGCAACATAAGGGGCCACTGTGGGTATGGTCCACCCGAAGCTAGGTACTGGACAGGAATCGCCTAGCAATGTAGGCCCTGGTGGTCGTAGGGTGGTCCTCTAGTCTGATGTCTATCTTGCTGCTGGCGGCAGTCATCTTGTGGTTGGGGACGGTCACCCGGATATCCATAGTAATCATCATGCGGACGGTAGGGATTGTCCATGCGGCGATCGTCAAGTTAGTGATTGTCATGATGTCAGTAGTGATCCTCATACTCTTTGGGACAGTCGTCCTATAGATGGTAGCAATCGTCTTGCTGTCGATAATGATCGTCCTGGGGGTGGTCATCTTGGTAGTGATCGTCCTGCCGGTGGTAATGAGCATCTCGCGGTCGATAGTGATCGTCAAGATGGCTATCGCCCTGGTAGCGATCGTTTGGGTAGCGATTGTGATCGCCTTGATGGCAATCGTCCTGGTAATGATCATCCTGGTAGCGATCATGATAGTCTTGATGGTGATCGTCCTGGTAACATTCGTGCTGCCAACGATAACAATCGTCTCACTATCGATAACGCTCGTCCGGTTATCGTTGCGGACGTCTGGGCTGAGGAGATGGAGGCGAAAAGATCATCTCACCTGTCGGGCTCTCTCCATAAGCCTTAGCGGTAGCCAGCTTGGGAGACTGATATTGCCAGGATGGTCTTCGGCATGGCCATCTCCGTCTCTGAGGTGTGCTCCAATCGCAGAAATACCATTCACTATCCTTTGGATAGGTGTCTAGACCATCATCGTCAAGGTAAGTGCTTGGGTGATGAGTGTAAACTTGATCTTCTGAAGGAAGATTGTAAGTGCAGGGATGATTCTCCCATCCTTGAGCCAACGGGTAGTCCCCTCGAACACGGCTATGTCTCCTAACGATCGTCACAGCTAGATACTATGTAAAGGGTAGGGTCTCCTACTAAATAATGAAATGATGAGTATATGCATGAATGCACATGCTATGAATTTCAAGATATGTGATGCATGCGACTAAGTGCAGACACGAAAAAAAACAAATTTTGACCAACGGTGCTATGCGTAGAGGTAAGCACGATCAACGCGGATACCAATATGATGTATAAGACGGATCGTGAACCAGAAGCGCTTAACTTAAGCTCTGATACCAATATGATGTAACACGACAGATGATGGGATTGAACCGCTCGTGTTACACACACGGAGGGCAAGGACAGTCATGTTATGAAGTGGAGATGACTAATGTAGAGGTAATGCAAGTGATGATGCAACGATGAAATCACTGAGAAGTATAATCCAGCGCCGACGGACACCAACGACCACTAGGTTATGGTAAGTACGTCTTGGTAATGCCACTAGGCTCCCGATGACCCGAACGACGCGTTGAGGATGTATCGTATGAGTACAACTATTGCCGCTCGTGCGTGCACCGTTCAAAACACCAACCAAGATCGTACCGATAGAAACCTATTCCCACTGATGTATTCCTAGGTATCACTAACCTCACCCTAGCAGTGGAGAAAACATTCGAAGGCACTAAAAGAAATAAAATTACGCCGAGACGGAGTTGATGAGCGTACTAGGAGCGGTAGCCCCAGGCAGTGTCTGATTCGGCAGTAGTGGAAGGCGACCAACGTGTATGCGCGATAACGATGCAGGTAGGTACAGCAGTCCAAGTAGGCGCGGCGGCGCAAGTAAGCATGGCGGCGCAAGTAGGTGGTTAGGCATGGAGACAAACCCGATGGTGAGGCACCGCCCCTATGGGCGCGGCGGTGAGTCGTGGTAATGGCTATAGTGGTGTGCGCGGTGGCCAAGTGTGGCTATGCGCATGGTGACGGTTGTGGCGACGGCCAAGGCGACGGGCGTGGTGGCAGCCACAGCGGCGGGCATGGCGGTGGGAAGCGACGGGGGGCGCAATGGTGGCAACTAATTGAGTCGGGCGTGGCGGGCTGTGGGCGTTACGACCGCTGGCTGCAGCGCTCGCGGCTGGTTGCGGTAGTCGCGGCCGCTGGTTGTAATGGGGGAGACTGGTCGCAGCGGTCACATCCGTTGACAACAACGGCCGCGGAGGTCGCGGCGATCGCACAGGTAGCAGCGACCGCGGCAGGTCGCGATGGCCGCAGGCTGCGGCGGCCATGGCTGGTTGCTGCAACAATCGTGGTTGGTCGCAGCCGCGGGACGCGCCTGGTCACAGCCGCGGGCCGCGCCTAGTCACGGCAGCCGCGGGCTACGGCTGGTCGTAGTCGTGGACTGTGATGGGCTGCTCGCAAGCACTGGCAGCAACGACCACGGCTGGTCGCGGCGGCCGCGACTGGCTTATGGCGGTCGGAAGACTGTAGTGGCAGCGAGGATCGGTCAAGGCAGCTATGCGGGCTGCCCGGGAGCGGCGGTGGCATGCGGGAAGACAGGTGGCGGCGACGGCAGCTGTAAAGCTCCAGCGAAGATGGCGGCAGTAGAGCTCCAGCGAAGATGGCGGCGGCAAAGCTCCAGTGAAGATGGCGGCGACAAAGCTCTGGCAAAGATGGTTGCAGTTTCCAGCGATCTGTAGGGTTTTTTTCTCTCTCCTAACTTTTTAATGGCATTTTTGCAAATATTTCAAAAACTAAAAAACACAAAAAAAAAGAAAATCCTTCAAAATCACATTTTTCAATCTTTTCTTCTCTTCTCTTCCTATGGGCGGCCCCACCTTTTTTAGGGGAAAATATGGGCCTCCCCCCTCAAAAATAAAAGGGAGAAGGCCCAATTAAGAGTAATTAGGGCCCTCTAATAGAAGAGAGAAACTCACTAACACTCCCACACATGGGCTCACACACGCGCAAACATGTATGTCCATACAGCTGTCCAAACACGTGCGAAAAAACAAAACACAGAGACATACGTGGCCGACATAAAAGGCCTACTAAACAAGGAAAATAAGGAAAGATAACGTCAAACCTTTGTGGCCCATTGACTAGGCCGGGTACTCCGAAGGCTGGGTCTCGCGCGTGAGCCCACGGTCGACGAAGTGGTTTGGTAGGGTTTTCAAACCTGGATGGCCCCCATCATCCTTAGTACTTCACAAGTTTTGAGGATGCATTATAGCATGCTACATAACCCAAGTACGATGCAAACAATATGTTAACCCTGGTTGGATAAGCTTATGGAGAGTGACAATATGTTAACGTAGATAGAAGAGGCAAATCTGGAAAAAAGGAAGACAGTATTTCACAAAGATATCGGATATCATTCGTGTAGCCAATATTAGATATTATGATGGATGACAAACAGGTGTGGATAGTGTCCGACGCTAGTACAAGTATTATAATCTGGTATCCAAATAGTTTTGAAGGCAGATATAAGATTACTCCTTTATAAGTCATCGGCATTCATCCCAAGATCGCATCCAAACAGGCAAATCCTAGCAACCAATTCCAGTCAGTGTTAGTGAGTAAAGAATTATGACAGATGGCTTTTAAACTAGATGATGAAGCAGTTGGTGGGAGGACAACATTTTATGTTGCTAGAAAGATATCCAACTGATCTCCTGAGACTATGGTGTTTTATAAGCGATCAAAACAATCCTGGTAAAAGATCACATTATCCAAAGCACGTGAAGAATTTCCCCTAGGCGTTGCATTTTACAAAATTCTTCTCATTACATTGTTTCATAATGTTGTGATTTTTTCTACTGATTACTGGTAGGCAACCTAAAAGGGCCAAGAGGCCCAAAGAATATTGGTTCATTCTTGTTTATTATCAGGGTTTTCATAAATACATAATTGTTTAGAACCCTAAAAATATAATTATAAAATTTTAATTGTATCTTTCGATTTTTTTTTGAGTTGATGAAGTCTGTTTTATGTTCTACGATTTAAATGTTATTGTTTGCATGATAGTGGCTTTGATCATCGCTATGTTTGATAGTAGGCCGGATCGTCTTTCCGTTCGATCGCAGTCCAGCTCATTCGATTGGTCGCGAAAATCGATCGGATCGAAACTCGAGTATGGGGATCATTCGCAGTTCGGGAAGGGCGATCACAACTCGATTGAACCGCTTCGATTAGGTGCACAATTCCTGCGAAGCCGCTCCAAATCGAGCTCGCTACTCCGTCAATCCGCCATTCGGCCTTCTTTGATTCTTCCGCTTGGTCGTCTTCTACAATCAATCGCGCCTAATTGATAGTTTCCAGTTGCCAGCATGTTCCAGGTTCGTAAGCTTTGCATTTGTGCGGTTTGTTTTGTCTGTGGTTTAGATAGACTCGTCTTCTTATCTGAGGGCTCTCGTAGGCGTGGAGGACGGCTCTGTTCGGGATCTACGGATTTCGGAATTTCACGAGACAAAGTTTCGTGTATGTTTGAGCTAATCTTGCTTCAGATATTTCGGAATCTAGAATATATACACGATTATCTGATACTCGTTGCTGGGGATTTAGGGAACATTCGAAGAAGTATAAAGAAGAAGATATGTTGATACCGATGGAAGGAAAGAATTGTGTTGTCACCGGGGCGAACTCTGGAATCGGCTATGCAACTGCGGCCGGTCTTGCTTCCCGGTGATTAAGCTAGTTTATTCTAGAGAACTGATGGATTTCTTTGATTTCTGAGATGGGATTTATCTTAAATCTCTTGTTTATTGCCTTAATTATCAGGGGCGCAAACGTGCACCTTGTTTGTCGCAATCGGGAAAGGGGAGAGGCCGCCCTCGCGAAGATTAAATCATCTACGGGAAATCCTAATGTGTTCTTAGAGGTGTGATTAAACTCTTTCTTATTTGGAATGATTTCAGATATTCCTCAAGATTAGGGGATAAAAAATCAGATGAATAATTCTCTGTAATCTGGCCAGATCTGCGATGTCTCGTCGATGAGCGATATCAAGTCGTTCGTGTCGCGAGTTTCTTCTCGGGGTGAGCCAGTTCATGTCTTGGTAAGGCCGCCCTTCAACAAATCATCCATATTCATCTAGTTTTTTCTTCAAAAAAATCTTCATCTAGTTTAACTTTATATAATTTTAGATTTTCTGCTGAAAATTTCGATTTCTCCATGTATGAATCAGATGTTCCTCGATTTTCTATGTTCCTTAAAAAGAAGTCTGATTTCCTGATTTAGTTTCTTTAAGGATGGGTCAGCTCGTGCCTTGGTAAGGTCGACCTTCAAGAAGGCATCCTCTTTTTTCTTCAACGTTTTTAATTGGCTGAAGAAATAGAATGATCCGTGTATGCTTTTAGAAAAAGAAGAATTATCCGTGTATGAATCTGAGGTTTCTTCTACATGTAAATTCTTGATAAAATTTATAATACTCCATAATTCCCTCTTCTCGTCTACTTTCTTTCCCTTCAAGATGGCATCCAATTTCATATCGTTCAACAATACAGAATATCTCCATGATGCACCGAGACAGCATTGGCAAAAACTCTAGAAATCCTACTTTTTTTTTCTTTTGAGTTCTAATAGAGATTCAACTACAGCATGATATGAATCGTTGTATATCATGGAAATCTCTTACGCAGGTCAACAATGCTGGAATCCTAAACAATGAACGCGTGGTCACGCCTGAAGGGTATTCAAGAGTACCATTAAAATAGTGTGAGGGGTAGTTTCTTGTTCACCTTGGTTTTGTCTGAATTATTCCATCTGCGGCAGATTAGAAGCGAGCTTTGCGGTCAACGGGGTTGGAACATTCGCCCTGACGGAGCTGATGCTACCGCTGCTCAAGAAGGCCGCCCCCGATGCTCGTGTGATCACCATCTCCTCCGGCGGCATGTACTCTGCTCCCCTCTACAATGACTTTCAGGTAACAGGCCAGGCACTCGTTGACTTTTCTACCTTTGACTTCTCTCTTGCAGATTTTAGATCATTGACTTTATTCGCCGCGTTCTTCCACTCTCTGTTTGTATCCTTAGTTGACTTCTTTGACTCGTTGACCAATGTTGATTTCAAATTCACAATCTTTTCACCGTTGACTTTTCCTGACCGAGTTGGTGCAGTTTGACGAGAGGAACTTCGATGGGTCGCGGCAATACGCGCAGGACAAGAGACTCCAGGTCAACCTTTTTGCCACTGTGCCGACGTGGGGCCGACTTTTTAAGCCTTGAAATTCCCTGTGGTTTGTGGCCAGGTGGCGTTGACCGAATGGTGGTCAGAAGTCCACGGAAAGGACGGGGTTGGATTCTACTCCATGCACCCAGGCTGGGCAGACACGCCCGGCGTGGCCACGAGCCTGCCGGGATTCCGTCAAAGGTTCACTATTGAGCAACATATTACAACTGAAATTATGTTATTGCTGATGAAGCTGCACTGAGTTTTTCTCTTTTCACCAGACTTGGGGACAATCTGAGGACCAGCGAGGAAGGCGCAGACACGGTGGTCTGGCTTTGTCTCCAGCCCAAGGATAAGCTGACGTCGGGAGGCTTCTATTTTGACCGTGCCGAGGCGCCCAAGCACCTTCACCTCGCGGCAACTGCTGGCTCCCATGCTCATATCTCCACCCTGACCCGGCGCCTCCTTTCTCTCTCTACCATCTCCTCCTAGAGCGAGAAAACTGAGGAGATCTTATTCTGGTACTCCATAATTCCCTCAGATTTGATATCCCAAGTTGTCTTCCTGTTCACTAATCTCTGCATCAGTGAAGGTTAATGCTCTCTGGAGCTTGCGGTGGCTGAAGACCTCGACCACGGCGGCGATGACTGCCGCCACTGGGCGGTGGTCGGAGAGCCTCAGCTCTGCCCTCCCATACTTGATCACCCTCATCCCCTTTCCAAAGCACAAGACCCGGTCACACCTGACAGAAATCCGACCGTTACTACCTTCATAAACAAGAAAAATAAATCAGAGAGATTGGTTAATGGGCCGGCCCATACCAAGCGGGGGTTCTCCGGCCCAAGCCCATCTTGGGGTCGTCTCCCACGTAGAGCTCCGTCCCGGGTTCGTACTTATACGTCGGGGCGAAGTCGATCCCGCCTTCCCACCAACCGTCGAAAGCCCGACCTTTCTTCATCTCCCGCGATAGCTGACGTGGCACGAGGAATCCGATTCAGATGCTTAGCTGGACGACACGTGGACTGTATCTAGCTGAGCTGGCGAGTTTACCTGGTCTGCCAAGAGCAGCTTCGCCCACTGCTTTCTCCCTATCAGCTCTCTAGTCTTCTCGAAGGAAGAGTTCAGCCGGTAGTTCAAGTCCCCCAGCCAGACCACCCTCCTGCGATTAACTCAGAAACGTTAATCTTCGTCGTTATCGCCATCATTAACGCTAATTATCTTACTCGTGGTCTCGGATGGTCATGGGCATGCCGTCGCCAGGGGAGCGGAAGATCGTACGGCGGTGGATGTCCGTGACGTCAGCATTCCGCCGGACCTCGTCGCCTTCCTTCTCCCCGGCGGTCAAGTGGCAGCACACGAAGCAGAAAAGGGTCTGGTACACGGACATGCTCACGGAAATCGATCCCTGAATAATATTTTAACAATTAGAAAAAAACAATATTTATCATCGAATAGTTGATTTTTTTAAAAAAATAAAGCTTACTTTGTTGCCGATGTAGCCCATGACGCCGACGCCGACCGTGGACACCTTCACGTTTTGGATGTGTTTTTTGAGGCCGCGGCGGACCCAAATCGAAAGATAAACGCCCACCATCTGCTTGCTGATGATCCTCACATAAGAGGACCGCCTTCTTCTCCGAGAGTCAACGCTCAGGTCAACGGTCAAGCCGAAAGAATCAGCGGCTTTGAAAGAGCTAGTCGGCTGGGTCAACAGGTTCAACGGCTGTTCCGGCCAGATCAGCCCGACTCTCTCGGACTTGCTTAGGCTTCTGCCCAGGAGGCTTCTCGGAGCCTGTCGGGTCGGATCCAGGTTCGGGTCTGGGTCCACCAGCCTGAAGCTCTTCATTCTCTCGAGCTTCTTATGGGAGAATATTCGCCTCAGTGAGGAGAGCTCGTCCGTAGCGGCGGATGACTGCTGGTCTTCTTCAATTGGACGAGATTCTTCGTCTTTTCCTTCATCTTCTTCTTCGCTGCTGGAGTCGGTTTCGGGAAGGATGGAATCTTCAAAGGCTGGCTGATCGTCCGATGGCTGGAAACGGGACGGAGATGGCGGATCGCTGTAGCATTTCACTTTGGGCTGGGCCGGTTGGGCCGCGTTCAGCGTCTCGCGAATCAGCGACTCCCATCTTGGAACTGATCGGCTGTCCTCCGCGCCGAAGATATTCCCCGCGTTTAGTGGAACGATCTCTTGCAGGCTGTGATAAACGATAATTAAGTTGTATTAGTAAATGGTAGATTTTATATTATTTTTGTGCTTAGGATAATCACCCTATGACATAAATATCGCAGGGCTCGTCCATGTTTAGCCACTCCTTGATGTCTAGGCTCTGAGATGGAAGTTTTCCTCCGACGTTCCATGTCCCTACGCAAACCCTGCATGGAGGAGATTAGCAAAGATTGCCCACCATATCAAGATTAATGAGTATAATGAAATATTTGCAAATGACAATTAGGTCTCCAGTGCGTGCCTTATTTCTTTAGTATTGATGTACTGGGCACGGATGGTCTCTGATTTTCGCCTCCGGTGCAGCGAGATGTTTTCTGCAAATTTTGGAGATAGTTAGATGGAAAAAATGCATTATTCGAATCCTCAGAATTCGGGATTAGAGAAACAAATTCAGCGGTTTTGAATCATACGTTGGGACTGTAAGTAATTCCGGGATTAGATTTTCCTTTAGTAAACACAATTTATCATTGTTCGACTGTGTATTTCCTTTCTAGACTTTTCAATCTTCATTTATGCTCTGTAAAGTCATATGCTTTTACGGAATCGACGGAAATAAAGATTATATTCATGGTAAACAAAATCACTCACGCCGTTTCCTTGAATGACGGCGATTTTGTAAAAACTCAAGGGTAGATTTAGCATACGAAAAACGTCGTACCGTTTATCCCGGATAATTGGTTGACCATAAACCTCCGTCCATTGGGCAATTCGGGTTCACATTCCGACACCTCTAAGAGCCACAAATGAAAACAATATTCAAAATCGCAGATTTTCACTTTTATAACCAAGGAAATTTCTAGCGATTTCAGAATTTTCCAGAATTATCTTGATTACCTTCGTCGTCAAGCTGGCTGTCGATGTCGCTTTCATCTGCGCTGAAGTCCGAGTCTCTGTTACTTATATTCAGCAGCTTCCGGAGAACGATCTTGGGCCAGAAGGGCTAATAATATCCCGCAGGAAGGCAAAGTATAGTAAGAAACTATAAAAACATCCTCGGAAATTGGACCGAACAGTTGGAAATCAAACTATAATGACGAGATCAGAGATTCGAGGGTCATCTATACCTCTCCTCTGTTCTTCAATCGTGGCCTCATCTCGCTTCTCGTCCGTGCCCTCATAACGAAGCTCGCTTAGCGTTACTCACGGGGGCGTTGTGGCCTGCAACTTGGTTTTAACAATGGAAGGAACAGGCAGAGAGAGAGAAAGGAGTTACTCAGAAAGGAACCCCCGTAGAAAGTCCGTATGCCGGAGAACCCTTCCCCATAAATGAACAAAACGTCACAAATTAATCTACGACGGTGAAAAACTGCTTTCAATAGTTACAGTAGATAACGGCGATAACAGTCCAAAGCCTTAACTAATTTTAAAGTGCGAATAGGAAACAATAGATGATGTAAGGGAAAACTTTCGCAATTACTAAACAAGGAGATAATATTTTGTTCGCAGGTGTTTCTAGCCAATCATTCCACCGACTTGTCAAGGAATTGGTGGATGGCATCGGAATGGACCAACCGAGGGAGGAGGAACAATAGATTTAACTTGTCAGCCCGGACATATTTCGTTACGTCAGAGTGGCGGTTGATAGAAGCAGAGACAAAGAAACGGAGTAAAGAAAAACGGTTTTTGTGATTGATTCAATCTTTCATGGGACGGACGAAATTTTACTGTACCCCTATCGACAGATATCAGGCCAAAGAGACGTCGCGTCGAAAGCATTTAATGCAAGATCGTCATCTGATTTGTACTCGTTGGGACTATTTTGAGAAAGTAGATCTAACATATACGTCCGCTGATCGTGAAATGAACGAGCGACTGGAAAGCTTGTGGACCTAGATGAGGTGGCGGAGGTCTCGATTGAAGTATAAAACGCTCTGTCTCGCTCTTTAACCCTCTCATTTCTCAGATTATGAGATAATTAGAAGTTATAACCGTGAAAAAGTACCGGAATTCCGTTTCTTCGGAAACGCACCGAACATAATTTCTGGCAGTGAATTGCTTAAACAGAAGCAAACAAAATAATATTCCTTCTATTTAGACTGTGGATTTTGATTACCGACGAATGCGAGGAAGAGGATCTGATGATCTGTTGGACCTACGCGGAAATTCAGTACTGAAGACTCGAGATGCGAGCCTTGACCAGCATAATCGAAATCGTCCGCGAAACGATCGATCGAAGAAACACAAAAGAAACTCGAATCTTGCGGAGTGCTCACCTCCTACGAATTCCGAAGACGAACAATGTACTCGATCAGCAATTCTACCGCGAAATCGAACTCTTCTCTGCAGTCAATCACCGTAATCAGCAGGTACCTAAACATTAAACATCGAACAGCATAAACGAAGTCCTCCACGAGATGATCGATTGATGAAACAAAAATTAACTTCCAATCTAGCTTAGCACTTACCTCCTGCAATTTCCACCGGCAAACAATGCGATCGATCGACAATTCTACGGCAAAATCTCGCTTATCTCTTCCAGCGTATTCGCCAGCTCTCACCCAGTAGTAAGTCCCACTCCCCGTCCCCACGTCGCGATTCCCGCTAAATTGGCTTTATGTATATTTCGCCTAGCCAATGAGACATCGCCACGTGTTGGATCCGTCGACGGCGCTCCACTGCAGCACGCAATCAGGGGCGGTGAGACTTTACAAATTCAGCCGAGAGATGAGCGGTCCGCTGTGCCGGCGTCGCAGCCAGAATAAGTGGTAACAGAAGACGAAGAGAAAATTTCGCATGGAAAAATAGCGGTTCACTGGCGCCAAGGCCTGTAGCGCGAGACAGCACACCGGGGTCTTGCATGGTGACGTAAGAAAGAGCCCGGTTTGGACAGTCAGAAGCTCACTTGGGATTTTTTTGCCCAAAAATTTAACAGGAAAATATATAAATTTTATGTGTCGCTATCTAACAACAGTAATCTCATATGCCTGATTTTGTCCACTTCTTTCTACAAAAGTACTTCACTCCCCTTCTTTATACATCCATGTGTATTCAACATGGTAGTCATATAAAGTTCACTAACTTACATATCTGACTATTTATCAATCCAGAGGACTGCAGTTGTTAACTAGTGGGCCAACACTCTATTTCTATAAATGGCGGCATGGGACTGTTTATATATGCGATTGGATGCTGAAACCTAATGTGAGAGCTACCTTCATGTGCAAGGAAATGTTTCCACTTTTGTGGGGTGGCTCATGAAGAGCCACATGATTAGTTTGAAGACTTCATGTATAAGGAACACTCTACACCCAAAGTATTTACTCGAATCTCACTTAGTTCAAACAATTAAAGTCCTAGTATTGTGTTGAAATTATATTATTTTTGTGAGTAAAAAGTTATATTAGATATCCATTTTTTCACTAGTTAAGGATTGAATGATTAAAGTAATTATAACGGATTGGTATACATACTTCACAAAAAACTTAATTGGGAGGCTGATTTAGGCATTCAGAAAATCCTTGAGTACTGAAAGAAAACTTACCCACTATTAACCAATAAAGTTGTTACTATCCAAGAGGAGTATACAATACAAGGAAATTGTGACATGGTTAGATTAATGACCTTACCACTGCTTGACATATATATGTGAGTCATCAAAGGCATAACTTTTTGGTGTAATCATTGTGTTTAAAAAAGATTTCAAAACCAAATTGATCAAGTCACTCATATTAGATCCAACAAATTGTTTTGTTTTCATTTGTGGGACAACATAATTAATGTGGATAGTTGTCTTTCAATCACCGGATAATTTAGTGCTTACAAGGAAATTAGATAACTTAAAAATTCATCATCAATGACCAATAACTATTATATGATGTCTTTGATTATGGGACCACGGTGGGCTTGTAACATTTGTTGAGTTTTGGCAATGACATGCATCATGGAAAATAATTTCCCAAGTTGTGGAAGCTAAAATAATCTCAAATGATCTCCCTAAAACTAATCAAACTTTTGGTACCTTGTGGCACACTTGTTCTATCCTTGATTTGCTTCCTCAGAGAGTGCTCTGAATCTGTCCACATGTCAGCTTCTATAAGTATCCACACAATAGAGAGACTCTTGGATCTCCACTTATTCCTCTCCGGCTCTTCTTGAAGACCTTGTTGATCTTTCTCACCATCAAGACCCCCATTTTGGTTGAAGGAAAAAGTGGGAAGGAAGAAAGGTTGGGGGGGAAAGGGGGCGCGCAACTCTGGCTGTTTGAGGTGCCTAAAAAAAGTGTCCCTCTAATATAATGCTTTAAATAACACTTTTTGATGGAGCACGAGATCCCGCTCGGTCAAGGACAATGCCGAAGGCCATGCCGTCGCCAGCGACACCCGTCGGCTGACGAGTCGTTAATCATGCTTGCAAATCAACATTTATTATGGGTTTATGAAGTCATAAAATGAAATGAATAAGCATTATTATGTTAAATTCTATTTTTATGAAAGTTTTCATTCAATATGTAAATATCATATTTTTAAAGGGTTTTTGTGCCTCTAATAAATAGTATAAAATTTGTTCCTTAAGTAGAAGGGAAATAAACAAACAAAAAAAAAAAAAAAAAATTATCAATAAATAAATATATATATATATAATAATAATAAAAATGTGGAGGACCTTAAGAACCACCAAGGGCACAGCCAAGACCGGGCGCACTGCAGGCGCCACCCGCAACCACAACAAAGGCCGTAGCCGCAAGTGGCACCCGCAGCGCAAGCACAGCTTAAGCCGACCCTCAAAGCGGCCCACAGGTAGTTCTAGGATGCGCCCAAGATAATGGGTTTATTTGAATTCATTTAAGTGAGGATTGTGAAATGTTTATATCACATTGGATTTCGAAAACGGGCAATATGGGACAACGAACTCCCAAATCTCAAATGCGAGCGGGCCGGGCCAGAGATCCCATGAGAAATAATCGCATCCCATCGGGCCGTGATCTTAAACAATCTTCAAACAAAGCCTGACCGGGCTTCGCGCCAACCTGGCCCAAAGCCCGCGTCGATTAGGGCTTTTATTAAGAGGTACGTTATAATCTTGACCGTTGATCTTCCTTCAGAATATCGAAAGGTCAAGATCGTCTTTTAATTTTCTTTCTCTTTCTTTTATTTCAGGTTGACAGCTCAGCGCGGAGCTCCATCCTAGACGAATCAGAAATGACCACATAGACACTCGGAGCTGACGAGGCGCCGCTGATGGAGCAGGGATCTACCGGAACTAAAGGGGTCCACGTCTACGATTCAATCGTAGCTGTTGGACCCTCTAAACAGAAGATCGGACAGTCAGAAAGATCCTCAATTGTCTTCTTCGTCCCACCGCCGTCTCCGTTGCCGGCGATGTCAATCCGGTGATGAGAAGGCAGATTTCCGCCGATTCGTCGCCGGAGACATCGCCGGAGACGTCGCCCGGAGTTGTCCCATACCAGTCAGGAAGGTCTTCGGACCATTCCTGACCTATAAAATGGCTGTAACTCGCTAAATACTCATCTTTGGCCGCCGGAATTCTGAATCAACCATTTGAAATTTAATTGCCGAAGGAGAAGGTCCTCCGCCTTCGTCTTTTGTTTCTCTGGAATCTCTCGGTAAATGACTGTGACAGGGCCATGACCTGAAGGAAGATCAGCAAGGAAGAAGAAGCAAAGACAGAGCATAAAGCTTACCTGAAGGACGACGTGGCCGGTGAAGGGTCTGGAGCCATCGGCGACTCTGAATTGGTGCTGAAATCCGGTAAGTAGCTCAAAATTTTAGTCAATAAAATTCATATAATATTAACCAAGGATTAAGGAGTAATCCACTATCCATATCCTCGAAATCGAAATCAAAATGATTCAATTTAAAGCTTAAGCCCAAACTATCAAAAATCGCCTCTAACACATTTCTACAAACACTTGGTATGCATGTGCTTTAAATTCGATCTTTTTAAAATCATTTTAAATACTTTTAACACAACTAAAAATCTCTAAAAATAAAATAAACTCTAGGAATATATACTTCCTAATCTAAATCAACAGTCTGATAAAATACGTTAAAAGTTCTATCTCGTTTGTTAAAGAAAATCATAAAAATCTTGAATCCTCTTTTAGACATTTCATCGAACACTCAAACTTCAGTATTTGCCCCTGCATTTTCTCCTATAATTCGACCTCTAAAAATTCTGAAATTTTTTCCTAAAATCACTAATCTAATTCCTCTACCTATCTATAAAATCTGAGTCAAAATAAAATCAGCAAGGATATTTTTCCTTTATAAATCACCATTAAATTCTTCTTTACTTTCGCTTAGTGATTAAAACAAACACCTAGTGTTGTTTGTTAGCCGTCCTACTCATTAGTTAATTCTACTTCTAAGTGCCAATCCCTATGGAGAGGACCTTACTCAACACTACACATATCTGAGTAAGTTTATAAAATAAAATTTTATTTGATTGAAGTGAAAATAATGACGACAAATTACACCCCATTTTCTCCTTCGTCACCGGCTCGAGCCCCGCCAGATCGACACGCCAAGGCGAAGGTGAAGGTACCCTAGTAACTCTGATTTTCGGGCCATATCCTTGCAACGGTCCTTTCGTTTCGATCCCTCTATTAATTTCCTCTGTATTTCTTTTTTTCCTTTTGTTTTTGGGTGTTTAAGGGGGGCCCTATCTAATGGGGCCCCCTGTTGGACCTCTTTTAGGGGGCCCATTACCATTCCCCATATAAGGGATGGAGTGGGCGCCCTAATGCCTTGGTCAAGATCAAAAGGTCAACGTTGAATTTTGAAAGAGACCCACCATCACTCACGAACGTGAGAGAGAGAGAGAGAAGAGGAGGAGAAGAAGGGGGGAGGACAGAGGTGTCGCCACTTCCTCCAAAAGCCGCCACTAGACGCCCGCGCTTCCGCCAAAGGCTATCACCACATTCCGAGCCTCCCTCGGCGTCGCTGCCGCGTACCGCGGCTCCGCGGGAGGCTGCCACCCCATTGATAACATGCATTTTTAGTGCCTTATATTATTATATTTATGCGGCTTTATGCATTAAATTACTCATATTTGCATGTTATCAAGCTTAAAATGATTAAATCTATTTTTAGAACAAATTTCTGAATTTTCTATATTTTAGGATTTTTCTAATAGTATATTCTAAAAGAATATAATTTTTTGAGAAAGAATATGATTTTTCTGGAAGTTTTGGATATTAAATTTGGAAAGATATGATTTTTCTGATTCAAAAAATATATTTATACGTATTTTTTGGGCTTTTATTTGATTTAATATGAAATTTTTTAAGTATTTTGTTTTTTTATGGCATAGTGTGTGACGTGGCGTGCGGATGCGCGCCACATCAGCATTGAGAAAGAGATTTTTCTTTGTTTTTTCCTTTTGACATGTACATGTGGCACGGAATATGAAAAGTCACGAATACGAAAAGCCATGGAATATGAAAAGCCACGGAATACAAAAGCCACAGAATACCAAGTGCTTTGACTTCTTAACAGGCACAAACTGATGACATTGATGAGGAGTGAGAAGAAATTAAAGGCTAGGATTGCTTTAACTTCCAACGCCATAACTTTTCATCTTCCTCCTCTTTCTATCCATACCCTCTAATCTATAAATAGAGGCCTGGATCAGTGTAAAAACCATCTTGAACTTGCTTCCCACTTTTGTGGGCTGATTGCAAGAGAGTGAGTTTTGAGATCCATCAAGAGGGTTCTTGGGGTCTTGGGTGTGTGGGAAGAGACAAAGAGAAGAGGGGAGCTTACCGGCACTGCAAATCGCCGTGATCCTGGCGGAACGTAAGGATCTAAGGTAAGTGTCTTCGCCTTACGTTGTTTCTCTCCCAACATCATCGTTATCATAGTTATAGTTTTTTTTTATCAACGTTTCATTTATCACTTCACTTACTTACGTCCCCACTCTCTCATCTCTCCATCCTTGCCAGCGTACCATTCCATATCCAACCACTATCCTCGTTCATACCATAGTTCATTATCGTGTCCGTCACAATCACTTACTCTTTTATTTAAGTTAAATTAACATATAAATTAAGTACTTCTTAATCGATATCGCTCGCTCATATCCTTGAATTGTGTTTTTGTCGATCGCTCATTGATCATCACTAGTTTAAGAAAGTAATTCCTTAATCATCGTTCCCTGTGGAGACGATCCGTACTCATCACTAACTACGTATTTTCAAGTACAGTCAAA
Organism: Wolffia australiana; assembly: GCF_029677425.1. Taxonomy (NCBI): domain Eukaryota; kingdom Viridiplantae; phylum Streptophyta; class Magnoliopsida; order Alismatales; family Araceae; genus Wolffia; species Wolffia australiana. Next base: position 20,909,808 of record NC_135839.1, read on the forward strand.
TATATTTTATTGAATAATCTCAATCACCAACGACAAATTTTAACCCTAAAATTGAGGTTATCACCCATCACGCGGCTCCGCCCGAGGCTGTCGCCGCGCTCCGTGGCTCCGCAAGAGGTCGCCGCTGTCGTGCCCCGCGCCTCCACCGCCGCAACGCTCGCGCCTCCGCCGGAGGCCACAACGCTGTCGCAGCCGCGCCCGCATCTCTGCCAGAGGTGCGGGCGTTGCGGCCGCGACCTCTAGCGGAGGCTTGGGGTATGACAGCGGCGACCTCTAGCGAAGGCGCAGGGCATGACAGCGGCGCCTGGCGGGGCTGCAGAGCGTGGCGGCAGCCTCCGGCTGAGGTCGCCGCAACGCCTGCACCTCAGCCGAAGGCCGCCGCCCCACGCCCGCGCCTCTGCTAGAGGCCGTCGTAGCGACCCCCCCCTCCGCCGCACCTGTGCCCCCGCAGAGCGTCACCGCCGCCGCACCCCGTGCCTCCGCTTGAGGTGGTCGTCCTCGCACCGGTTTTTGCGCCCACTAGACGCCGTCGCTCGCGTCACTGCTGCCCGCACTATCACCACTCGCGCCGCCACACCGCCGCTCGACCCGAGGTTTGCACCACCGTCGTTGCCAACATGCCGCCGCCTGCGCCATCGCCGCTCATGCCGCCGATGCGGTCCGCGCCTCCGCTGAGTGCTACCGCCACTCGCACTGCCGCATCGTCACTCGAGCCGCGGCTCGCGCCATTCTCATTGCCATTGTCACTCGCACCGCCGTAATGTCGCCTCGCCATCCACGCCATCGCCATCCATGCTGCCGCCACCTGCACTGCCGCCATCGACGCATCCGCTGTTGTCGCCGTGCATCGCGCCCCTCCCCTTCCGACTCTGCTCTTGCGTCACCGCTCTGAGTCGCACCAGGCCATTAGTCAAGTGATGTCGTGCTGCCTCCGTCACAGCTCCATCGATGCTACCACCGGTATCTCTACATCGATAAGGGCGATGACTCTGGGATGACGTTCCCTGCATGGGTACCTCGTTCCCCTAGCCCGCTCGTTAATCTATCTTTTGTCGTGTACCTTTTCGATTGCACTCCACTGTACTCGAGATAGATTAGGTGAGAGTATAAACAGACACGAGAGCGTCCAACGAGCGTCTTCCCTAGGTACGGGCCGAGCCCGTCCGTTACGTGAGAGCATCCACAGACTCAGTCTGTTTGGCGCCATAGACTCCTTCGTCTCTTCGACGAGGGTCAGGAGGTCACTGTCACCGCCATCGGTAGCCCGCCTAGAGCACGAAGCCCGACGAACCCCACGAGTCAGGGCCTGCACATATAGTCACCTAGGGTTTCATTGTATCACGTAGTCACATCTCCGCAGGTCCACACCAACGAGCAAAGTCTTTGATGATGTCCGCTCTATCTCCTGTAATCCAAGCATCGCCTCAATACACCTCAAGACGACATCAGCGACTTCGTCCTGCATCATTTTTTCTCAAAAGGCTCTTAAATAAAGTGTATCCACTAATGCCCTTTTAATCTTCTGTGTGTGACCCTCTAGGCTAATGTATCATTCTAGTTAATAACTTCAATGGCCCAACAGAAGTTAACATCTAGCCTGATGAGTTACCTACAACATATATGTTAATTAACTAAGGAGTGATTGAACCCAATTACTATTGCAAGTTTCCATCCCATGGGGTGCCAAACCACACATAGTACTCTAGGAGATATTGAGTATCAAATCAACTCTGTGAAGGAACATTTATCATCATTGGTTACCATATATATATAGTTCTTCATCCGTGTGAGACTCTAGAATGACACAGGATATGAGTAACATGCATCATTAGGGAACACATTATCCAACCTGTTGGGCTCTAGAAGCCTTGATCTGGATGAACATAATGATTCCATGCAGCGGAAGACTTATAATGGAATCATAACGACATCAACAAACACACCAAATGAAGCACCTTTGCAGATTGCATCCATTGTTTCTTGTATTCATGGACTTCATTATAGGAATCACACATGCACTAAACTAAATATGTTATATTAATGAACATGGAATGAGATATGGAATGTGTGATCGGCTTGTCGGCCACATATATTTCCATCAATATCTTCTTCCTTGAGTCAATTTTCTCTTATACTGACGGTGGATGATCCCATTTTGACAACTCAATCACCTTTGTACTACTTAATATATTTGAGATAATAATTATATGAATCTCATGATTATTTACTTAAAAGCCGTAGTCAAAATAAAGTTGTCCATCCACAATATGCCGCTGGTCTCTCGGGTCAACATACCACTTATTGAACCAACCCATGAATCAACCTGGCTAATGTTTAAGTATAACACCATTCACAGATTCACACAGATCAATTTAATGAAATATTTCTTTAAAGAGTACCCTTGTATGTCCTTAGTACCCCACATTAATGGCCCCACAATCAGCCATACTTTTCATTTAAGAAGGATCAGATAACACTACACTATCTGGATATTGTGATGTTCATCTTGATAGTCTATTGAATAGGAATATTAAGAATACATGTTTAAAGTCTATTTTTTTTTGTATTATGATATCGTCATAATTCACATGATCATTATACGTATTAATGGACTTCATAATAAACATCACATGAGAATAATAATGAATACCTATTTCTTTCATTGAAATTAAACAACACATTGTGGTGTGATTGGCTTGACAACCACGTAAGTAGCCATCACCATTCGGATCTTTTTCCATTATTTTATTGAAAATGAAGAATTCAGTAAGATTTTTGTGGAACTCTTTCAAGTAAAACTACAAATTAGGAAAGGAGGATGACTTTTGATCATATCATATACATAGAAAATATATGGGTGATTGTAGAAATAACATTTTTAATTTCTGAATAATAATTTTATTATAAAAAAATATATGTATTTTGATACTCATAAAAATTATGATCCATTTGAATCTGTATTTCTCAATTGAAAAAATGCATATTTTAATAATCTAATAATTAACACCTCACTACAAATATTTGTCAGAAACCAGCTGAAAATGCATTAAGAAGAAAGTCCTAGACATATAGTTTATTCCCCTTTAACCCTTTATATCACACTTCTGTGAGAATTGTCGCATAGTATAATATTAAAATCGTCACATTAAATGAGAGTAGAACGTACATTTGTTGAACTTTTAGAATTGAGAATGATTTGTATTTAAACAGGAGAAGGTATTGACCTATGACAATGTGGTAGTTTTATTAAAGGAGTTTGGTGTGGTGTCTTAAAAAATTGAGACCAAAGGTTGATTCCATCATTAGTACATAGAAACATGACATGCTGTTTTCCCTATTCGTCAGTGTACTGAAATGTTTGACTTTATTATTACCTTATGCAAGCTTTGATTAAAATAAAAATCTGTCATAGTAATTTCCTAACTAATTCCCAAATATTTTTACTGATTTGTTTGTCTAGGGACTACAATAACATTCACTTTTTATCATTCTTAAAATTTAGCTCCATTACATTGAATTTTAATATGCTCCTAACCAAACAAATAAATGAATTCATGAAGTAGTAGTACTCACAACGGATACTCTAGCAAAATTGGTTTTCAGACATAAAGGGAATCTCGCAAACCAGTTACTCCTCCCAATCTCTCCAGCCAAATGCAGCCTCCAGTTCATCTGTTGCCTCCCGCTCCACAAGTCCAGCCAAATGTCTGATGCCCTTTTTCTCCCCGGGTGTTGCCCTTATATAGAATCAAGAAGTCCCCCCTCCTGTCACCGGTGCTGCTTTACCAGTTGTGGACTCATTTGACTCCCCAAGTGCAGTTGCACAAATGGAGTCATCCATGTTATTTTGTTTCCAGCCACACGATTCAAGAATTTCTTTTATAAGTAACCCCTGTTATTGGGATATATTCCCTTTTATGTACACTTTTTAAGTTATGATCAAATAACTTTAACAAATCCGTACAATTTTAGTACTCTAGAATGTGTTTCTGTTATTGTGCTTGTTGATTAGCATCTTTATCATGACTGAGCCATGGAATGATATGCAGAATGTATAGAAGAAATAAGTATGGTAGGAAATATAGAGTTAATTATGATTTGTATTTCTTTTGTTTGGGAATACATATGTACGGATTATATATACTTTAACTTCATCCTATCGTCAGATTTCCATCCCATTCAACATGGAAACTCATGATATTTGCTGCATTACAATGTTTCGAAGGGAGGGAGTAAGCTGGGAAAAAGAAGTATGGTTCAGATCATTCATGAATAATAATAATATATGCTTATCCTTACGACAGACCAACTGATTACATCTCTTGTATAAATACTAGGATTACTGAGTCATGCTTAAAAAATAGTTACCCCTTGGGTTATGATAAAATTAGTATATCTCAACGTGATGTCCTACGACCTTTCACAAAATAAAAAATTGGCTTCTTATTTCCTGGAGGAAGGGAATGAGTTTGGAGTCAACTGCACATATGGCTGTATCAGCCCGCCATTCGTTATTGATAACATTGTCTGTCAAAGTTTCTTCTCATTCCTTCTCCTTCCCCATTGGAATGTAGAAACCCATAAGCTATATATCTACAAGTGCCCTATGTTTGATTACCGGTATAAGAAAGAAACAACAAAAAAAAGAAAATATAGACAAACTTGTTCTTAGGAAGAACACCATGCTTTGTCTGTCACCTGGAGGCTGAGATGAAAGCTAGCTCCTTGGGGAATCTCTAGAGGAGCATCATCACAAGAACAATCATCATTAGAAACTTCATACAGCTCCCAATTCTTTATTCGGCACGTCTCCAAGGCGGCAGCAAGACGGCCGCCATCCATATCAGGTGGATAGTTACCATCTGGGCTCACAAGCACAGCACCTGCATAGGACTGGCCTGCCGCTGCCGCTGCTCCCCGATAATGAAACAAGCCCCAACTGAAGTCATCACACACATCAACCACTGTCCAGAACTCCTTGGAGATGACCCCATTATCAAGCACAGAGAAATAGAAGGTCCCTGGCTTCTCAGCCCTCTTTACCCTATACTTCCTTCTCCTCCACACCATCTTCCCATCAAGGGTTTTCACTTGGAAAACTGGCTCATACCAGAAGGAACCCTTTGCCTTTCCCCTGTAGTAGAGCTGGTACTGGCAAGGGAACTGGTCGTAGGCCGGATTCTGACCAGCAATCACCCGCCAGCTCCACTTAAGCTCACCAAGCCAACCCACAAAAAGATCCTCTGCTGTCTCATGGGTCAGAGGATCCCCTCTAAATCTCTCCATTGGCTGCACGAAAGGCTTTGTCGGAATCTCCCCGTCTAATTCCAGGCAATTGTGCTTCTGAAGGACGCATAGAGAGAAGGCTTCCAGAATAGGACTCTCATAGGATGCTATGCAGCGGTAGCTGCATACTTGGTCTGTTGGAGGACAGCTGTTGAGGCACTGTAGGGCCTTTCTGCAGGTGGGATCCAGCAGACAATTGAGAACCTGGGTTCCACAGTTCTTGACCATGCAATTCAACGTGGAGAAGCCTTTGGCTCTCAGATTTTTCAGAGTGGGGACTGGCCTTAGATATGCATTAATAATTAACAGGATGCAGAACCTGACGTCATCGGCGTTATGTCTTTCCCATGCATCAGACAAGGTTGAAGCAACCTTCTGTGATTCATCCTTGTCCTCTCCTTTTAGGTTGTCAATTAGTGCTTGGACCAGGTTTTGATTATAATCTCTGGAGGCAGGATAACCCCCCAGCCTATTTTCAAGAGACGAGGAAGGTGATTCAAAGGCGATGACATTGGGGATGTGTTTGCTGTTTTCTTGAACCCAATTAACCGCTTCTGAGTCAGAAACGGCAATCGTCAACAGTATGTCTGCACTAGCTAACTGCCGTCTGAGGTCATTCCGCTGGTCATCAGTAAATACCACCATTTCATAATCTTCATCGACCCACTTCAATCTTTCAACCTGGAAAGAAATTGGGAGGAAATAAAGAAATTTCAGAAATCAACCCAAATGAGAGAAAACGAGATTGCAAGTTTGCACAAATCAAACGAGAAAAGGTGTTAAAATGCAGAAAACGCAGACTTTCAAATCTTTTCTCCATTAGCTTCCATATAGAGTGACTCAAGAAGTCATTTAATTCGTCAATATGAGAGGAAGGAACTAGGTAGGAAAGTTTCTAACTTTTGCATAGACATTGACAATATATATTTTTTCTTTCTTCACTCTATTACACTTAAAAAGACTTCAAGTCACGAGAGGGAAACGGCATGTTCTTATCGTCGATTAAATTTTTCAAAGCAGATGATAAACTATTTGTTTCATCCTGAGTCTACAATTTCATATTCATCATTAGATCAAAGGCCTGAACATGTGATAAGAGCGCATCACTAAGTTTCACGGATGATCCCAATCGGTCCTTTTCAATGTTCTAAATAATCAGAGGCCTAACGGATGTCAAATACTATGGACAACAGTAATATGATAAGTCAATCTATAAATGTCACTATACATGCGATAAATTCTTAAAACAAAGCGGAGATTTGAAATCAGTGAGATAAAGAACTTTCTAAGGGATTAGAGACCACTTACAGTATGAAGCATAACCTGCTCCCATGAGGCACCTTTCATGGGGCTGACTGCACCTTTTCGGACAACCGCCACAATCTTCACCGGCCGTGTAACGGTTCCACTGTCATTGTCGGCTTCACAAGGGGCCACCCCAGATGCATCACGACAGCTTAAGATCAACCTACGGTTGGGATTACGATGTTGAATTCTCAGAGGCATGGTGACTGGCAAGGTAGCCATCCTGGTCGTGCACAGAGCGGCCCCTCTAGCCAAGTACCAAGAGAGAGATGCCGAAGATCGGAAACAGGATGTTTCCATGGAAAATTGTGCAGCAATGGACATGCCTAGCGAAGTTACTGAAGAGAGAATAAGCAGATAAATGGGTTAGATTGTACAGATTCGCCCAATATAGCAGGATGTTTCCATGGAAAATTTTGCAGCAATGGACATGCCTAGCGAAGTTACTGAAGAGAGAATAAGCAGATAAATGGGTTAGATTGTACAGATTCGCCCAATATAGCATACAGTCTCTAAAATTTGGTGGGACTGTCCAACAGACAACCAAGTGGAGGTTTCCTTCCCATGGAACTTTGAAGAGGCAGCGAAACTGAAAACATTACGCTAGATATTTTATATTCATGCACTGTAATGAAGTAGACAACAGGAAGAGGGAAAATGGAAAGTAGAAATCTATCCAATTATCTTGTTCCGGACAAGAATATAGAAATTTACGCCGTATGTTGAATATAGAAAATTTTCAATATAGAAAATTTTCATTCGAAGCGCACAAAAACCAAATTCTGACGCGATATTTCGACATCAGAAGCAAGGCGACCGCTTTTGAAGAACCCCACATCCTATTTCGACGATGTATCAGAGAAAACACGCGACCCATCATCGTGAGATCCCAAATTAGAAGAACACCGTATATGAGGAAATCCCAACGAAGAATCGGGCAAACACAGACTGCCAAAGTTAAAGTCCCGGACGGATCATCTGCGATGAGACCTAATAAACCTTCGATTGTGGGAAGAACTCACCGAATGGCGCGATCGAACGCCAGTTGCGTGACGAAGTTGAGCTTATCTCTTCCCGTGGCTGCGCCTGCTGTCACCTCTCCCGCCCCACTTTAAACTCCCACTCTCTCAATTAGAGCTGGCGCCGGTAGAGTAGGGAAGTTCGTGTTTCGTCAACGAACGAACAGCCTAAAAATCCTGTTCGTGTTCGTGTTCGATTCGTTCGTGTTCGTTCGCCAACGAACACTAACGGGACGAAAATTTAATAAAGAAAAGGGGGGCCACTCTTTGGGATTAGGGATCGGCAAACGTCATCTGTCACGTCACGCGTCACCATGACGGACACGTGACAGATGAAGTGACGGTGACGATGAAGAATCAGATGAGCCATGATGGTGACGGTGACGCGTGACGGGTTGCCCGTGACAGTGACGTGACGGTGATGGGGTTGCCCGGATGCGTGACGTGACGAATAGTCTGTCACGGATGACGTCCGTGACTGAATTTTAATACATTTATATTTTATTACTGAAAAGATTGTAATAATTAATTTATTTAAAATGAGAGGTATGGTTTAATATGTTATGTTAATCAAATTATTGACCTAAAATTTCGAATGTAGATAATTTATTAATTTATTTCTTGACTGAAAAATTAAAGTATATAATGAATAATTTGTTGACAGAAAAGTGAATACATTTATATATTTTTTATGTGCAGGTAAATAACTAATTTGTTGCCGCGTGTCAGGGTATGAAAGAAATTTGTTGTACCAATTAATTTACTGACTGAGAAATTAATGATTTATTAATGCAAAGTCCAGTAAAATTGGATAATTTTTTTACCGATTAAATTTTTTTGGTTACATTTAAATAATGAATTATCCGAGTATAAGAATTTATTAAATTCATAGCCTGTTGGGAAAATGTAGTATTTACTGTCTTATGTTTTAATATGTTAGTACATCAAAATTGGTGACGTCATAGAAGTGACTTAATATTTAACAAAAATATTTGGTCAAAATTAGAATTTTTTTATAGCCTTTGTTTATTTATAGCCTTTGCTTATTTAATATGGAAAAATATGTCTCACCCCAATGGAAAGTGAAATGATAAACGGTAGGATTAGAGCAGATGGTAGAATAATTTTAACATGGTATTGATATGATGGAAGATATGTATCCTTATTAAAATGTCTCATCTTTAAAAACTGTAGTATATTCCTTCACAAATAAAAAATAAACATTAATTTAGGTGACCAATCAAGTGTTCTATCAAAATAACTTGGTTCAACCTAGTCAACCATGTGAAAAAGATTTATCTTTACTTTTCTTCAGAGTTTTTTTTGGTTTATGTAATAAAAAAACAGTACTCAAAATGGAACTTATGGAATAAATAAACTTGAAGAAACATCTGAAGACCCCTACAGACACGGAAAAGTCATAGGCCATTCTGGAATTACTTATAAAATAATTTGGAAGACGTAAAATAAATTAACGCAATCTGGTACAAAGGTTTCAAATAGCCTTTTCTTGATTGATCATAATATTCAGGCAAACCAAATGATCAATAATTCTCTATTATCGTGCCATGCCAAGTAGTGGCAAAAAATTCCCATCTTCTCTGTATGTCAATCTTTTGCTAAACAGAGTTGCGAAAAATACTGTAGGCAATAGATAAGATGCCTGACGATAAATATCTCCACACAGAGAGGCGAGCTCAATCATTATTTTCCAAGGAGTCAGAAAAAAGATGCTCACTACTTTTGTTAAAAAAGTCCATATTTCAAAATTTAACAGACCTTAGATATGTTGTCCAACCATTTATGCAGGTTTTTGAAAAGAACATCCCACAGAAGGGTAGAGGAATCATATTTTGCGTTAGTCGAACAAGATGATGAGGAAGATAAAGAAGAACGATCTGATAATTGAGAAAAATATGGCAATAAAGTTGGTAAGAATCCTCGCAGAGATTGAAAATTTCAAGAGGTTGATATCCACCAGAAGAGCTGCCCTGAGGTTCATTGTTCCTTTGGTTTTCCTTTTTGCAGGATAGTTCAAGGACATAATTGATGTTGTTCACCGTAACCTGACATAATATATGCACTGAAAGGTGAAAAATTACTTCTCTTTCTCCTAGGAAATGAAGTTCAGTAAAAAATGCTAGGAATATACGTCACAAACAGAAATGGAGAGGAAACTTCATAAATAAAATCATCAGACTATCACGCTTAAATGTAGACACATCCAATGATCTAAATAATTTAAAATTATAAAATAAATTGGCCAATGCAGGCTAGGCCTGGATCACGACAAAATAATATATTATCCTCCTCATCCGTAAGACTGATAGCAAACTATAGACGATGACACAGACATTAATTTAGATGAATTAAAACTTTCAGATAGGCATTCTAAAAAACGGTAATTATGTCATGATGGTCATGCCATGAGTGTTTTATTGAGACTTGAAAATAAAGAATAGCAACAGATAAATCACATTAGGAGGTTAATAGCATACCTCTTGAGCACCAATTTCGGTCTCACTATGAGCAAAAAATTTGTCAATCAAACTGTTATGGAGCCTGAAAATCATTGTGAAATTGCTCACTTAGGATATTAGATGATTTGATCGATAAACGTAAATTAAGATTAAAGACTTACACTAATCTTCATCGTCAGGGAAGTCTTCCACCCTATCTCCATCGCACAGCTGAGCGTTCTCGGCACGTAACCAACACTTCACTATAACCAGGAGCTCGATGCTTTCAGCACTAAGATGTGCCCGCTTGAAAGTGACAACTGCACGTCCCGCCGAGAATAAACGTTCTGCTGGCGCATTGGTTGCACATACTGAGAGGAATTCTTGCGCAAGTGTAGAAAACCGTGGGTAGGTTGGTGCAGCAATACGTGCCCACCATCCCAATGCTGTCTCATTGTCCGTCCTATCCGTTGATTGCAGATACGCCTCCAATTCCTCGGTTGGAGTTGGAACTCATCGTTAATTCTCTCTAGCTGGTGCTACGCCATCAATAAGTTCTGCAAGCCAGTCCTCATCCTCGGGGTCGCTACAGATCAGGTCCTGCTCACCGTGTTGGGGCATAAGTCGGTGGACAAAGGCCAGTAACTTCCTGAATGCCACTAGAGTCAAGCGACGCTCTCTTGTTGAAAGGGTCCAGAATTGTAGCTGTCGTTGTTGCACGGTTTTTCGAAATCATCCTCTCATATTTTAACATCTTTGACTTCATGCTCTCACAAGCTTTGTGGATGGACGCAATTTGTGCGGCAATCATCCTTCTTCCCGATGCAAAAATTGTAGACATATCAAACTTCAGCAGGTTTGTGTCGATATGTTGCATCAACGCCTTCAAGATGCGGATCACTTCCACGACTCTCACTGTCTTCGAGCCACTCACGTATTTTCTCATCTGATAAAATGGCCCTAAAATGTCGCAGAAGTCTGCCAACATTTCCTACTCCTCACGTGAGATTCTAATGTCCTTATCGGTCACCGACATGATCTGTAACGCCATAAAATTGATGACTTCTCTCTTTTCCAATGCAGCATGCAACATGTCATGCGTACTATTCCACTACGTCAGGCAATCTAACCGAAGTTGGTTGTGATTCTTCCCCATGTCGTTGCACTTTTTCACGTACTGTTGTCGTCGTTGTGTCGATGTTCGGATACTCGTCATTAATTGCCAAACATGGGCAATCGCATCTCCCAAGAGGAGGCCACTATCATGGCTGACCATTTCTGCATGACTTGCCGCAGCCTCTCGTGTGGCATCCAAGTCGTCTGTATCAGCATCTTAATCAGGTTCATACGTTGCGTCTGATGCCCTGTTGTCAGTAGTCTTAGGAGGATGTGTGGTCACTGATACACGTAATGACTATAGTACAGCCTGGACAATGATGTACAACATGTGGGCAGCACACGGGACATGTTTGTCCTCAGTGAAATGGTCGCTAATCAGCTTCAGTTCCTTTTCAAGCAGCGCTACCATCCGCCCGTTGCTTGATGCATTGTCGGTAGTGATTGAACTAACCTGTATGATAAAATCGTTAGTTTTTCAATACGGTAGTATGAGCCTAATTGAAGCCAGATTAGGAGCTGTCGACCTTCGTCTTCAAGCTGAAGTCTTCCAACGCTTGGATCACTATTGCGCTCATATTCTCACCGCTGTGTTTGCCGACTAGCTCACATACAGCAAGTACACGTTTGCATAGTTCCCACTGGTTGTTCACCCAGTGAACCGTGATGCCTAGAAGACCACAGGAATTCTTAGCGGTCCATGCATCAACTGTTAGGGAGACCCTAGGGACATCTGCTAATAAATGTACGAGCTTTCCCCTCATGTTCCCATATAGCTTACGCGTCGCATCCTTTATTGCCTTCGAACCTGGCGGGTCAACTATCGTCTCCACGGCGTACTTCCACATAATCTTGAACCCCACATTGTCTACTATAGCCCATGGGGATTCCGTGAGACAGATGAACTGCGCTATAATCTCCTTATTCTTTTCCAGCGTCTTCTTGATGGCACCACCCTGTCCGTATGCCTCAATTATTGTACATTGATCGAGATTAGTCCCCTTCATCTCGTGGTATATTCTGCTAGATGCCTCCAGAAGATGTTCATAGACCCGTCTTTTCGCCGCTTCAACCTATTGCGCAATGGGTCAACTTTTTGGTCGCAGCATAATAGGCACACCTACACGCCTGACCCTACCTCCATGAAATACCACAGTATTTCAGCATTCCCTTTACGTTTGGGACGTGACGGCCTACCACCGATAGGGTCGTTTCTTGTATGTGCTCATCTGAAGACTATACGGTCAAGTCAACACACTCATCGCCACTTGGAGTGCCCATTGCCTACTATGTCCTGGGAAAATAGGTGGAAGAACTCATTTATTCACTCATAAAATTATCTTCGAATGAACTAAGGATGCCATGCCCTCTAGTAGCATATCTGAAAAAACATTAACCTTTCAAAAAAGTTTCAACATCCAATCTTCATGGGTTTTACAGTCATTAACTTTTCATCCTCCTTTCTAATAATGATATAATTGAAAGATATGGATGCTTCATCTATGATTTAAAATTTGCGTCTAAAGTGGAGAAACTTTTCACATTTCACAAACGTCTAATGAAACTGTTAAGTACTTGTAAGGCATTTGCAAGAATTTTCCACAAAAAAATGAAAACTAACTAGACGAGCACGTGTCAAAACCTTCACTGACAAGATTTATCTTAAACACGCCATTTTAGTCGGGAATAAAATCTACACAATTCATGGTGCTTTGCTTAGCGTGAGGAAAAAGAGTAAATGGACGTAAGAATGAGAAAATAAGAGTGGGATATAAGAGTGAGAAACAAGATCAAGGGGAAAAAAGAACCACGAGAAGGAGAGAGATAGAAGAAATAAAAATAAGTGACAAAGAAAAGAAAAAGGAGAAGAATGAGAGAAAGAGATTGGAAAAGAGTGTGGAAAAAGAGAGGCGAAAGAGAGTGATAGAGAGGATTGAGAAAAATAAAGAGGGAAGAATAAGAAAAAGAGTCTGACAGAGAAGAATGAAAAAAAAAAGACAGGGAGAAGAGAGAGAGAGAGAGAAGAGAAAATGGGAGATAGTGGAGAGAGTGTGGGCGTGAAGAGAGAATGCGAGAGAGGAGAAGAGAGAACAGGGAGAGTGAAGAGAGTAAGAGAGTGAAGTGAGAATGAGAGAGAGAAGAGGAGAGAGATGAGAGAGTGAAGAGAGTAACAGAGTGAAGAGAGAATGAGTGAAAGAGAGGAGAGAGTGAGGAGAATGGGAGGGTGAAGAGAGAATGAGAGAAAGTAAGAGTGGAGAGAATGAATAGGGTGTGAGAGTGAAGAGAGATTGAGAGAGAGTGAGAGAGGTAAGAGTGGGAGATTGGGTGGGAGAGAGAGAATGGAAGAGTGAAAGAGGAGAGGTAAGAGAGAGGGTGACAGAGAGGAGAGTGTGAGAGTGAAGAGAGAATGAGAGAGAGTAAGAGAGGTAAAAGTGGAAGAGTGAGTATGAGAGAGAGAATGGAAGAGTAAAAGAGGAGAGAGGGTGATAGAGAAGACAGAGTGAGAGAGAGGGTGAGAGAGAAGAGAGAATGAGAGATAGAGGAGGAGGAGAGAGTGTGAGAGTGAAGAGAGAAGGAGAGACAGTAAGAGAGGAGTGAGTGAATAGAGTGTGAGAGTGAAGAGGGAATGACAGAAAGTAAGAGTGGTGAGAATGAAGAGGGTGTGAGAGTGAACAGAAAATGAGTGAGCGTAAGAGAGGTAAGAGAGAGGGTGAGAGAGAAGAGAGTGAAGAGGGAATGAGAGAAATTAAGAGTGGCGAGAATAAAGAGGATGTGAGAGTGAAGAGGGAATGCGAGAAAGTAAAGAAGAACAAGCCATTCATAAAAAAAGAAGAACAAGATCAAAACCAAACAGGAGAGCTGAAGAGTGTACCTTATCAGGATTTGAATCCGATGGCCACTTTGCCAGTACCTTATCAAGCTCAAAAATCCTCCAAGATCAAGTTGGTTTTTCTTTCTCTGAAAATTGCTAGAACTTCATTCGGGCTCACATCCTACTGAGCGGACGTCAAGAGGCGAGGCATTTTTTCGAAAATTTAGCGAGCCATTCATAAAATAAAGAAGAACAATATCAAAAGCAAATAAGAGAGCTGAAGAGAGTACCTTATCAGGGATCGCAAACGTTGTCGCCTCGTCTTCAGAAAAAGGAGGGATCTAAGGAAAGGTAACATTCATTTAATTTCCTTCCAGATCAATAATATCGAATTGAAATGCGACACGGTAAATAGAATACTTGGAGAATGAATTTAACATCTATTCCCTTTCCCTAAAAAATCAACAGAGCTCAAATGGGGATCTAAGATGAAGATCAAGCCGATTTGAAATAACCCGATCTTATAAACTGTCAGCAATTCTGCTTGCATGATTGTGAATTTTGATGCTTTCCTCGGTGAATCACCGGGTTAGAGATTAATGCGAACTGGAGAGAGCAGGCAGAAGACCGGATCTTATCAAATTGAAAATGAACACAATCTGGTAAATTTTAGGCGATTCTACCCGTTCTCTTCTCCAAGTTGAGGACTTTCTCGAGGAAATCACTGGGGCTTTCTCTCTAGAGAAAATCACACAGGAAACTAACATACTGAAGATTGATCTCAAATCAGGGTCAATTTTGTTTCTTGAGGAAACCCAGAAGAATGCAACAACTAGGGAATCCGCAGAAATGAGAAAAATCCTCGAAACGTACCCGAATTCAGCGATTTGAACAAGAACAACCCCGTTACGCTTCCATCTTCTCTTGGGTCGGCAAAAGCGGGGTTGCCTGGGAATTCCTCCAGCAAATCTGGGGCGGATTATTCCAATTTTTTGGCCAGCGGAGCCCTCGTCGATGAATCTCTCTTCTCGAAGAATCTCTCTGCTCCAGGATTCAACCTAAGGTCCAGGGGGCTTCGACCCTTTTATGGCAGAGAAGAAGATAGTGAAATCAACGCCGAGAAGAAGAGGAGAATATACGTTACATAGTAAGTGAAATAATAACATATCATAAGAAGTAATAATAATAATTTTAATTATCTTACATAATTTTGTAATTTCCGTCACTAGTGACGGTGACGCCGTCACCGTGACGGTGAAGTGACGGAACAAGGATGTGAGGACGTGTGACGGGTCCGTACAGATTTTTTGCAAATCCTCAGACAAGTGACATGACGGTGACGTGACGTATATTTCATCACGTCACCGTTTGTCACAGCTCGTCATCCGTCCCGTCATGTCCAGGGCGTCACATCCCGGACGTGCTGTTCCCTATTTGGGAGAGAGAGAGAGAGAGAGAGAGAGAGAGAGAGAGAGGCCAAACTGTAGAAAGAGGTTCGGGGAGGGAGAGAAAGGGGGCAGGGGAGAGGGAGCAGGGAGAGTGAGGGAGTGAGAGAGAGAGGGAGGGAGAGGGCTGGGAGAACAGGGATCTCCCTCTCTCTCTCTATTTTAGTTTAAAAATAATAATTTATATTACATTACCTCGGGATTGCCACCTGTTTGCGAATGGTTTGTGTCCGATTTGGACTGTTTGTGTTCGTGTTCCTTCATTCGTTCGCATGTTTGCGAACGAATGAAACATTTTTTCCCAACCCTAGCTGGCGGATGTAAACGGACGACAAAATTGAACAGACAGAATGTATCGGAACGGAATTCCGTTCCGATATCGGTTTTTCACAAAAAAATTTGTCATTTTCGTCATTTTTCAGCGTTCCATCATCTGCAGGTTTCCGTCGTTCTTCCGTTCCGTCATTCGTCTATTGATGTAAACGGAACGGAATGGACATTTCAGTGAAGGAAAACGAAAAACACCCCCCCCTTTCTCCGAACCCTTTGGCCTCCACCACCCCCCCCCTTCTCACGAACGCCCCTGCTCCGAACCCTTCGGCCTCCCCCCCCCTCTTTCTCCCCCCCCCTCAACGCACGCGGTCACGTCCCTCTTCTCCGAACCCTTCGGTGCTCTTCCCTTGGCGGAGGTGCAGGAGGAGACAGATGGCCGTGACCATCGACTCGCCGAAGATTGTTTGATTGTTATTAATGGGATGATTGATGAAGGCTGAAGGACATCAGATTGACGAACACAAATTTCACCCCCAAGAAACTAATACAGCAATTGGCAAAAATGTCAGAGATACAATGTAAAAAAGGTACGTTTATAAACAAATATGGTAGATCATACATTTAAAAAAATATGCACGAGTTTGGTCCAATTATGGTAAAGTTTTTCATGAGAATCAAGGACATGGGCACCGTATGTGTAAAAATACTCGGCATTATGGGATAATCCCAACTCATTGCTGCATGATATAAGCTCTAGCAAGAAGCCAAGCAGATGTAGCAGCATCCCGTTTAGTCCACCTAAAACCTTCGTGCTTCATCCAAGTTACAAAAATTTTCTACATGAACTCAAAATCTTCTTTTTTTAAAAAATTGTCATCAAAATATCATTACCTCCGCGATCATTTGGAAATATGCAACCAATCGGGAAGGCATTCTTTCAAACAAGCGGTACAATCTTGGTCATTTCGGGATAGAGATAGAGATAGCAGTACATTCTTTCATATATGCAACTTTTTTTATTAAAAAATAAAAACATGCGTTATACATTAATATTTTCATTTCACCGATGTAGTCATCCGTTGTTTTCGTCATTTTTCTGTAGTTTTCCTCATCCGCCATTCGTCACGAATGACGGATGACTAATGACGAATGATGGACATAGGACTGTTCAGTCATCTGTCAATCGCTATGGATGGAGACGGATGACGAAATTGAAATGACAGATGACAAAAATGTCACCCGTCAGCCAGCTCTACTCTCAATCTACTGCTTCTTGTCCCGCTATAATTTATTAATTTATACCTTGGAAACGGTTGGCTTGCGCCACGTGTAGGATTTCAATTGGCTCATCCGTCCCATCATCTGCTTGAATTCAGATTAATTTATTTTAAAAATAAACAAGATTTTTTCTTCCCTATCTATCACTCTGTAACTTTTTCTCTCTGCTGCCACTTTTAACTATGGACCAACTAAAGTTTTTTCCCCTCATATTCCAGTTTGAGAGGATAATGAACAAACTATTTGTAAAAATTGCTCATCCATTTCTGGATGGTGTGTTGAGCTGGACCATAAAGAATTTAATGCGATTTGTAGAATTTAGAGCCCAAGGAGTTATTATCCCCAAGCTCATTCACGGGGTTTGGGCGTGATAATTTTTTCATCCTGAAAGTTACATTAAATGAAAACTCAAAAGGCTTTTGACAAAAATGTAAAAATCCTCTCTGGAAAGATCTCCTCTCCTCCTTGGGACTTGGGATGGAAGGTCCAGTTTATTTGATTGCAAACACACTAACAAAAGGACAACAAACCACCTCATCTAGTATTTGTCTATTTGAAAACAATGAATTTCACTTCGGTAAGATTAGTACATGCATTTTTCTGTTTGAAATCATGTTTTCTTTCTAGTACATCAACTACTAGAAAGAAAATATGATTCAAATCATTCATTGATGAAACATGATGCTACATGAAGCTACTATCCATTTCATAATGTGCATTGGTTTCCTTATCTATTGACAATAGGAGATTAACTCCACTTTAATTCATTAATGTCAACTTGTGGGATCCTCCCATGTTTTTGAGGTTATTTAAGTTGATAAGGGCTTACATGGTTTTAGTAAGCAAGTGTGGGGTTAGGGATGGTGAAAAAAGTTTTGTTTTTTCACAAAGTTGCAAACAAACACGAACAAACACACACTAACAAAAACACAGACGTATAAAAACCTTATCGAACCATTTTTGCGAATGGTTCACAGACAGTTGCACTCCCGAGGAATTTTTATCTCTCTCACTCTCTCCCTCTCCCTCTCCCTATCTCTATCTCCCTGCCACCTTCTCGCCTGGCCCCCTTCCCTCCCCCTCTTTCTCTCTCTTCCCCTCTCTCTCTCTCTTCCCCCCTCTCCCGTGGCCTCCTCCCCTAGCCCTTCTTGTCCTCCATCCCTCCCTCCCTCCCTCCCTATCTCTCTCTCTCTCCCTCTATCTCTCTCTCGCTCCCTCTCCAATATTACAAGTCTTTCAAAATATAGTCCGTTCCAGAACGGACACAAATGAACCAAACACGAACGTGAACATATATTTTCACCTGTTTGTTCATCGAAAACCATTGTTCATTCGGTGACAAACAAAGAATCTTCCACCCCTATGTGGGTTCAAATGGAAGAAAAAACATGAGCCCCAACCCTAGAAGAAAAACAAACTAAAGGAAGTGGCTCAAAATCAAGTATGTTAGGCATCAAATTCAGTCAAATGGTGCTGTATTTCAAGGATCTATCTCAATGTCAGATTTGAAACACAATTTCCAGGTTGGGGTGAAGAAAAGATGTGGACTTGTGGAGAAGATCAGAACATGCTAGTGGGTCATTCCTCAGGAATCAACTCAGTAGATTTCAAGCATTCAAAGCACCATTTCTAGTTTGTTCTCATTTTTCAAAACAGATTCAAGATTTGTTCCCTAGAATTGGATGGATGAGTGTAATAGTGACATATTGAGGTCCACTTATGTTTATTTCTTTTTGGGTGGAAAGGTAGTCTGAAGAATTTCTCAAAACATTGTTACCAAGAATAGTGTTCATTGAGGTTTGTGCACCTATCTTCTATGAAATCCAGATATAAGACTTCTCCATAAGTAAGTAGAAACCCACATTTCATTCATCCTGCACCTTAATTTGTCCATTTTCCAAGACCGGTTCATGCTGACTATCAGCCTTACTACCTCTACCAACATATTTTTTGCGTGCCATTCGCACACCCATTAACTGTCTGGTCACCCACACCATTCTATCTGTCATTCATTCATCTCATGTATCATTTACAAACCCACATAGTGCCCTAATGATCTGCCTGATGGCCTCTAGCATTTCCTTTTCCTGCATGCCATTGTTGCAACCATCAGCTGCCCATCAATTAGTACACCTACCTTTGCAAGCTGCATTTCTCATGTGCTGTTGGGACACTTGCCTGCCACTTGGCCAGCCGCTTGACAACCCAATATCTAATTTTCCAGCCACCAATGCATCCATCAATTACCTTGCCACTCACATATCCACCTTTATTGCTAGTGTTCCTTCATGTCGATGGCACAAACCTTCCCAAATACTAGTTTTAGCCCATTTTATTATTGTTTATTTAATTTAAAATATTAAATATTTAGTAGGTCGTAATGATCATATTACTTATTACCTTCTTCAATTTGCCACAAATTTCCTTAAATAATATTAATATATATATATATTTAAAATAAAAGTATCTTATTCAAATCATCTCTTTATGATCATAAATAAATTATGAGCTGTTAATACCTTTTCACCTTGTGGAATTGATTCAAACTAACCTTAAACTGAGGAAATATATAAATTCATGAAAAAGATTACTCACAATAACCATAATTTACCCCAAATTAGGTTTCATCATATTCTCCAACCCATTTACTAGGCCCGCATATTTTTAAGCATTTTATATGTTTTAGAATAACCCATTGATAACACCCTAATTTCGGTCTTTATTTCATGTTATTAGCATGATTTATGCATTTAAAAGGCTTAAATTTGGGTTGTTATCATATATTTACACAAAAATAATGCTTCCAAGTAATTTCTGATTTTTCCCTAATTTTCTGTTAATTATATGAATTTTTAATGATTTATTGAAGCTCGAAATAATTATTTTTGGATGAAAATGGCACATTAAAAAGTTTATTTCAACATTTATCAACATGGGAATTAATCAGGGAATTTTCTAGAATTTTCTAGAATTTTTTACGAATTTTTAGGAATTTTCTGGGATTTATTTCAAGAAGAAATGCATTTATTCTATGAAAAAAGGGCATATTTATAGGAGAAAAAATGTATTTATGCAATTTCTAGACTTTTCGGGGCCTTTTTGCAACATTTCGTTGCAAAAAAACCCTGAAAACAGCTCTCGGTCGCCACGGCAGGCGTAAAGATCCTATTTAAAATCATTCAGGGTTTTATTGCAATTTTTAATATATATTTTTAATGTTTTAGGAGAAATCGGAGGAGAGAGAGTGCGCTAGGGGCATATACGCAATTACTTTTGGGCGGCGTCCAAAAGCAATTCCAGGCTTTTTAAGGACTTCTCTGCAAAAAGGAGGATTCAAAATGCGCCAGCCAATGAGAGAGCGACACGTCATTGCGTGTTTAAAAACGAAACTAATAAATAAATCAATTTTAAATCTAATGGATTAAATTGGTTTAAAATTGATTTATTAATAACTTTTGATCCTGAAGTCCGATTGAGATGATTTTTTTATGGATTTGTTCGTCTTGATCCCCTCTTTCTATCTGTATGGTTAGATCATTCAGATCTAGCCTACATTGATAGATAAATATTAAGTACTAAACGGGGGTAAAATGGTGATTTTTACCCTATAACCTAAGTATAAAAGCTGAATTTCGAGAGGGAGAGCTCATTCTGGAGGGTGCTTCATCACAGCTGCAAGACAGAGAGGAGTCCCAGCCTGGATCAACAGTTTTGGTATTTTTTTCTTTCATTGTATTCAACCTTTTGTGCATTTTGAATGAAATAGGTTAAGTTGTTTGTTTCTTCATCTCCATTCTAGTCTGAACTTCTAAATCGCTTGGCTTGAGCGGCATGTACAAGCCCTGATTAGGATTGAGAGGAGAAATTGAGGAATTTTACCTGGGCATTCAATTGCATTACAAAAGAAAATTATAAAAAAATTTAGTTTTAATTTTTAGAAGTCTCAATTTACCCCATTTTAGTTCTGAATTATCAATCTGAAAAATCAACCCAACTCATTTTAAGAACCCTCTTTCAACCTCTCTAAATGATTTCTTGGATCCTTTAATTAGGATCAAAGAAGGAAATTTAGAGCTCTTAATTCTTCTAATCTTCCCATCTCTCCTACCCCCCTCTCTAAATTCTCACCTAATTAGGGTGACCTGATCCTCATTGAAGATCAAATTCACTCTAATTAGGATCTAAAACACCAAAAATTAAATCAAATTGAAATTCCTACTTGCCTCCCTTGGACGACACTCATACTTATCACTATACATATTAAGTAGAGTTTTATAAATTTTATTGCATAAGCCAAAAATTCACAACGACAAGGGCTAAAAATTTGCGTAATTTTCACCCCTATTTTCGGCTTATCACCCATCGTAACATGATCATTCTTCCTCCTAGATTTTATGATAAAGTACACCATATTTACATTGAGTTCATCCAGTTCTGTGTGGAGCCAGACTGTCCCATCATCTTTAGTAGGTTTGGACAAAGATTATCATTTTTCATTGACTCATAGGGAGGTATATGACAAGGAAATCTAATTAGAAATGGATGATAAACATCCTGAAGATGATGATTTTTTTACCAATCATCCGATGACCACATTGTCTGGTAAAACTACGTGACAATGCTGGGATAATGAGTGTGTCATAATTTGGATAAAATTTAGGAAAATATTGAATTTGATAAAACATATTTTAAAACCTATTAAGAAACATTTAGCAATGTGGTTAGGACATAATATAAGTTAATTTATTAGATAATAAAATGTTAGATTATAATGTTATCTCTTTGTCCCTGTATATCTTTATACCTCTTCATCTCTTTTTAATATTCCTTTTCTTTATCTTGCCCAAAATATTTTATTCTATCGCTCTCTAATTGTTTTATTTTCAACTTCTCTCCATATTTTTCTCTTCATTCTTTTCTCTTGCTATTTGTCTATCTCCACGTCACACAAGATTTCTATATACTCCATAACAATGTGTCTATTTTCTCTCCTAATATCTCTTTATTTCCCCCAATATCTTCCAACATATTTCTTCCATGTATCAATTATATCTTCCTTTCTACTTCTGTATAAGTCTCTCCCAGCCTATCTTTATATCTCTCCATCTCTCCCTCAATCTATTTTGCTATATCTCCTTATGCATGCCTATACATACCTCTTTTTTACTAGACTCTTTATAACCTTCTTTATATCTCCTTATAACATGATATGTTGTTTCCATATCTGTATAGTTTCTTTATACATATCTATAGGCTTCTTTCTAGATATCACTCTATCTACTAACACTTTTTATCCCTACATCTCCCTCTATCTCCTTCCATATATTTTTCTTGTTAAATGTTTATCTATCTCTTAGTTTTCAAATCGCTCTCGCTATATCTCTTTATATCTCCCTATATTTATCTCTTCAGCTTTTACTTTATACCTCCCTGTCCAAATGTGTCTCGTTCTATATCTCCCTCACCCTCTTTCTCCTTATATGCATTTTCATATCCATATTGTTGGTTCTAGAAGCCTTGACATGGATGAACAAAACAAAACGATACGCAGCGAAAGATTTTTGTGGATTGAACGTCATCAACAAAAACCATTGAAACGAGTACCTTTCCATGGATCGCATCCGTGATTTCTTGGATCCCGAAGTGAGACAAGTCGAGCTGCTCATGTGTGCAGCCTCTAGACATATCCATGCGGTCCTCGGCATGTCGGATCTCCTCCTTCTTGTTGACGAGCCATGTTCTTTCTCCCGCGGAGTCGTTCCATTGTCCCGATCGCATCGGGGAGGGAGAGGGGGTGTTGGGAGATGGGAGAAGAAGGGGAAAGGCCCCTTAACAATTCTGGCCTGAGTGAGTTTCGTTCAGGGCCTTCCCCTATTTATACTAAGTGGGTATTTTTTATTAAAACCCCCAAAACTTAAGTATATCTTATAACGTCCAAAAGACCATTTGCGTGTGACCCTCTAGGCCCATGTATCAGTCTAGTTAATGACTCCAGCGGCCCAATAAACTTTATTGGCCTTCCAAATTAATTAACTATATCATCATATAGATTAATTAACGTCGGACCGATTTAACCCAATCGATAGGTCGAGACTCCGACATGTGGGGTGCCAAGCTACACCTCGTGTCCTAGAAGATACAAAGGAGTGTGTATCGACTCACTCATGGAACCTGTTCGTCATCAGTTAACGTGTATGTATAATCCCTCATCCACTTGACGTTCCTTGGATGACTTAGGGTATGGTCAACTGTCAAACCCTAAATGATCATCCGAGTTAGTACTGATGCATTTGGAAATCATTGGAGAACTCTTCTTCGATATTTCACTGCCTTAGCCAAGGACTTTATCGCATCATCTTCCTCAAGCTGTCACCTCTTATACTGCGGGTGGACGATCCCATCTTGACCACTCAATCGCCTTCGTAAACTTCTTGATGCACCCGAACTTAGACCATTTAGAATCCCATGATTAGAGACTCGTTGGCCATCGCCAAAGTACAACCGTCCGTCCACAAGATGTCTTTGGTGTCTCAGGTCAAAGGACCACTTACACAACCATGACGTGAATCAACCTGATTGACACTTCGGTATAATACCATTCAGGAATTCGTACGGATCAATTTAGTGAACTCTTTTCACTAAAGAGCACCCACTATCTATCCTTAGTGTCGCCACACTAATGGCTACGGGACCGGCCATACTCATCATATGAGTGAGGCTAGATAGTGTTATTATATCGTGTATCCTTCGAATTGGAATGTTTAGAACACATGCTTAAAGACTAGTGATCTCTGTATTATGATCTCATCATAATTCACTAAGTCCGATCATGTATTTATGGACTTCATTATACGCATCACACGTGCACTATAATGAATATGTTCTATTAATGAACATGGAACGAGATGTGGAATGTGTGATTGGCTTGCCGGCCACATATATTTCCATCATATATTTCCCTCCTCACTTCACTCCTATTTCACTACCATCATTTCCATGCACCATACTATCATCTTCATCCCATATAGCCTTCCCATCCTCCAATATTCTATTAAATCCAAATTAGTAAACACTAAATTAGATATTTCTTATCATCAATTATCATCTCATCTCACCATTACTGCTTCCTATCTTCCTTCATACTACGCTGTAGCTTCACTCCTCAATCATAATCCATCACTAGTTAGATACTCGTCCCGTCTTCCTAAATTACTGCTATCCCCATCTCAATCACTATGCTTGTCCAATCACTATCTGTTACATTATACATTATCCTTTTCACCTTCTTGGATTCACCCTATAGAGGGTGGTATTTCCTTGAGATCCATTCCCTATGGAGATGATTATTGCTGGTTGTTATCTAGATAAATTATTCATGAGAAAAGGCTGATAAATATTGATTAAATTCAAATTCACAGCAATGTAAAAATTTTACCCTAAATTTGTGTTGTTGCTGGGGAATGGTTGCCTTTGGGGATTTTTAGTCTCTTTGTTGGGTGATTATCTTTTGTTTAGCTAATATTTATTTAGATTAACTCAAAGCATTAAATTTCTGTTACACTCAACTAGAATGTACGTTTTTATTATCTACTTGCATTATTTATTTTTGAGACTTTGCAATTTTGATAGACATCAAAATTGCAGAGAGAAGGACCAATATACATCAAGACTTAGGAAATGAAGTTGAACATGGGGAAACTTCTAATGATAGAGATACTAACAATGATGACGAGGATTATTTGATAAAAGAGAATGTAGGACTGGTGAATAGAATTCAACGATTAAATGAATATTTTACTCATCTAGGGTATGAACTGATTAATTAGTTAACGATGAGTAATGGTCATCTCCACAAGGAAAGGATATTAGGGAAGGAACTCTCTCCATCGGGGTGTATTTGAGAAGATGAGAAGGATTATGTATAACATATGGGATATTCAATGGTGATGAATTGAGATTAGAAGTAATGACATGAAGTAGTTTCTACAGGGTTTAATAGAATATAAGAGAGTGGGAAGATAAGAAGGGATCATGGACGTGGATGATAGTGGATGTGGTGATGAAGGTAGTGAAAATAAGGTAGAATAGAATAATTATTAAAATGGGAGATAGGGAAGATAATGGGTGAGGATAGGTGATGAGATCCTAATTGTTACATGTTAAATGAATGATAAATGAGGACAGATAGGGAAGATAATGGGTGAGGATGGAAATGGATGAGTAATGGTGATGGAAAGAGGTGAGGGATGATGATTATAAATGGACTACCTAAGTGTGTTGAAGAGCAATTTATGTAAGGCAAGAGGCAAACCTTATATCCCTATGTTCCATTGGGATCAAGGCATCTTCCCGATGCAGGTCCACCTCCCCACTTCTTTGTTGACACTCTCCAAGCAATGGAGACACCAAGAGACCCTTGATGGAGCTTCAAAGCTTAAAGATGTTTATAAAAAATATCAGAAGCTCAATTTGTAGATCCAAAAATATGAATGAAAAGATGACATAAAGGTGAAGCTAGCCTTAAAATTTAAGCTCAATCAGAGTTTTGGATCATTAGATATCAAGCCTGGAAGTTGGATAATACCGAGTTGTTGATTTAATCAAAAGATTTCTCACTCCTCATCCTCAACAACACCGTCATGTCATTTGGTTAGGGTTTTGCCTCATCCTGGATTTAATGTGATGATTACCTCAGAGTCTTCCTCATCATCCACGATCAATGGCTCCTGTCACGCCACATGTCTTCCATGGGAAAAAGACAAAATAGTGCAAAGCAGTACATATTATTTAATTAGACTATTTAAATAGCTAGGTCGCAATGGACATGGTGGCATGTTGGCGTGCTACAGCAGTGCTCTCCACTTTTCATCCATTAAAAGATTGACACATGAGCCCCACATGTGTATGTGTATGCCACATGTACACGTGGTGCCACGTACTGCGTGACATGTTAGTGTAACTATAATTATTGACTGGCCAGCTGAAATAAAAAATTCAAAACTTTACAAGTTGAATCTCAATCCCTACACTGCACTTATTGCAAAAGGCACCCCTTTTTTTAATGGGCCACATGACTCTACACTTGAAAAAAATTAAAAGAAAACACTTATCATTAAATGCCATTAGATCATTGGTAATCACGATGCCATATTGCCAATCACTATCCTTAAACATGCTTGGCCACTTATGACAAGTTGAATGGAAACATATGGCGTCAAAAAAGTAAAGGGGTCAAAGATATTCTAAATTCATATTAGTTAAATAAAGGCCCAAAAGTTATAAATAAATATTTATTTTGACTTACAAAAGTTATATCTTCACCAATTTATTGTCGAAACATTCAAGAAAAAATAAATTCTTACTCAAAAAATTATATTCTTTCAAAGTTTTATATCAGAAATATCCCTAGAAATACGCAAAATGGAGAAAATTATCATTTAAAAAATAAAATAATAATTCTAAGGTGGATAACACACATATAATCAATTTACTGCAAATAGATGTGTAATTATGGCTAGATTATGCTACTAGAGATGGATGTTATCTTGAATCACTTACCAAAATTAATGCGCTGGTTGCTGAAGGGTTGATAACACCCAAAATTTGGTCTTTATTTCAGTCAATTAGCATAAATTTATGCATTTAAAGAGTTTACAATGGGGTTGTTATCATATATTACTGCTCTAAGTGAATTTTAATTTTTCCCTAATTTTCTGTTAATTTAAGAAATTTAAAGAATTTTTTTGAGCTTGGAAAAATTATGTTTAAATGAAAATGTCAGGTTTAAAATTTGATTTTAATTTTAATTAATGTGGGGACGAATTACTGAATTTTCTATATTTTTCTAGGATTTTATTGGTTTTTTGGGTATTTATTCGAGGAAGAAATGAATTTTTCAAAAGGAAAAGGATATATTTATACGAAAAAATGAGCTTTTAAGCAATTTCTAAAGTCAGAGGAGTTCTTATTTAATTTTTTTTGCAATTAAATAAAGATATTATTTGAATAGTTACAGGCTTTTATTGAAATTAATCAGTAATTTCTTAAAGGTTTTTATGAGAAGGAGGAGAGAGAAAGCGAAAAGGATATAAACACAAATATTTTCAGAGTGGCGGCCATTTGCATGCGCGCATTTTATCATGGACTTGATTGCAAAAGTCCAGGCAAATCTCTCTCCGCGAGGTAAGCTCACCTCCCATGCAGTGCATTGATAACTTGCAGATTAACATCATTACTTGATGAATTTTACATTATATTTATGTGTTTTAATGACTATATTTGCTTGTTATCATATAGAAATAAAGATAAATGACTTATAATTTGATTTTATTCATTTCTCATTTTTTATCAATTTCTACATGGAATTTAACCTCATTTCAGTGAAGAAATATTTTTTACAGGGCTTTAAATACTTGGCTAAAGGTTGGTCAAAAATTGCGGCTCAACGGGAAGAGGGGCGACGTGGCTTCTTCATCGCCATTCAAATAGATGTATTATTCTCCAATGATTGCAGACGGTGGACGCGCACAACGACGTGTCGACACGTGATCCTAGGATGGGGAAAATGAGAAAATCAATGCCAGCCAATAGAAAAATCCTATTTTTTTAAGAAGATAAAAGAGATCCAACGACCCAGATTTATCCTCACTAAAACCTTGATATCTTGAGATCAAGATGTCCGATTGGGCTGAAATTTTGAGGGTAGGTTTGTCTTTTCTCCCTCTACAATCCAGATGGTGACATCTTTAAATAGAAGTCTGGAAAAGGGCGAAAATCACTTTTTGAAGCTCTCTCCAAGGAATTGGCCAAGAAGGACACAAGGGATGCTTTGGAAGTCAAAAGTTCTTGATTCTGCACTCAAAGTTGTAAGTTTCTGATTTGTATTTCAATCTCCTTCTTGAACGATTCTAAAACGCCAAGGCATGGGCGAAATGTACATGCCCTAGAAGTTGGTTTTGAATGAAATTAGCACTGCATTTGATTCTGATTCAAGATCTGATTTTTTATCCTTAATTCTACATCAATTTAGAACATTTATGCTTCATTAGATTTTTAATTTAGGGTTGGATTTCATCTTTTCCCCAAATTATTCACTTTCTCTCTCTAGGTTAATTTGTCTAGTTTCTCTCTCTATATTTTGATTTTTATTGATTACGAATTTAACTTAATATATAAAAAACCTAAAAATAAAATTTGATTCAAAAATTCATCCAGCTTCAAGTCCAATTTAAAAATCCCTTTCTTGATCATTTAATTCCCAATTTTAATTCATAAAAATTGTCTTAAAATTTTATAATAATTGGGAAAGTAATAATCCGAATTAATCTGATCTTAAAATTGAAATATTTCTATCTTGGGGTTTCTGACCGAAATATTTAAAATCAAAATTAAGTCTTACTTAATTTTGATTAATTAAAAACATTATTAAGCATAATAAAGATTTATTAATTGAAAAATTAATTCATCTTTGAATTAATTCATTGAGATTGGATAAAAACTCTGATTTGTTTGCTCCTTGTGGTTCGACCCCTTGCTTACTCTATATTCTATATTTAGTGATTAAGGGAAATTATAAATTTTATTGTATAAGTCTAACGCCAAATCTATGACATATTTACGTGCATTTTTAGGCTTATCATGCATGCAAAGCGTATGCGCTGGAGGTGACGTGGCATCTTTTGACTGGCTTATATTATAGAGAGCATACAAGTACGTGCAAATTGCTACGTATCATGTTGTTTTTTATTGTTTTTCTTTATTTTTGGTTCCAGCACAAGGGTATGTGGCACTACGAGATTGAACCTGATTTTTAAAATTTAAATGAGTCGGCCAATCAGGGAACGACACATCATTGCGTGTGTAAAATGAAAATTAATAAATAAATGGACTTAAATCCAATGGCTAAAATTGGTTTAAATTCATTTATTCATTTCTTTTGATCCTGAAGTCCAATTGAAATTATTGTTTTATGGATTTGCTTGTCTTTACCTCCTCCTTCTATCTGTATATTCAGATCAAGCCTACATTGATAGATATAAATTAATTACTAAATAGGGGTAAAATGGTAACTTTTACCATATAACCTAAGTATAAAAGCTGAATTTCGAGAGGAGAAGCTCATTCTGGATAGTGCTCTATCACAGCTGCAAAACAGAGAGGAGCTCTAGCTTGAATCTGAAGATTGATGGTTCGCCAATAAATTTGACCATCCAATTTTGGGGTGATGTTTTGATGAATTTCAGTGAATAAGTTACTAATGTTTTTTTGTGACCAAACTTATAGCTAAGATAAATATAACAAGTAATGAATGTGAATTACTAACATTTGTTTTAGAAGTGTTATCCATAACTTATGCTAACATTACTATCTTCTGCTTATTACCCTCTAAGAAAATAGCCGTTATATTGAGAATGCAGGGACAGTTTCAGTACAAGGACAGAAATTTGAAATAAAGAAAAGGGGCAAAGTATAGAAGTAGAGGAATGGACATTGAAAAAAAGAAGAGAGGATTTTGGTGAAAAAAAACCGCTGGTGCTGTGCTCTGAAAAAGCTTGATCCTGCGAGCGAAAGAGCTTCTACGAAAAAGGGAAAAGGTTTCTGAGTTTGTTGTTCGAGTCTGCACATTTGAAAATGCGAAGAGTGCGGTTGATCCTGCAAACGAAAGAGAAGAACAAATACACTCCGCGTTCTTGAATCTGGGAAGAGACGTTCTAAGTCGTCAACTCATGAATATAGATCTTCAGTAAGCTCTCTGTGAATCGTATGTGTTATCCTTTCGTCTGTGAGCTTTTGATTGCAGGAAGGACCTACGGAGACTGGACCAGGAGGAAGAACAATCGCTTGACATCAAGAATAAATTTCATTCAAGGAGTGAGCAAGTACGTCTAATATCTGAGCAGGAAGTATTGAATATAAACTATAATTATATTGCATTGTTTGATATTCTACGTTGATTAAATTGCTTAGAGGAATCAGAGAAATTTTAACTGTGGATTGATTCATCGTACATTGAGGTAGAAAGTCATCAGTGTAAAGGTGCTATAGAACCTTTGAAGTAAAACTGTTAAAACTTTAAATGCTCTTCTGATTGAAAATATCTTACTGAACTGTATGAGCATATTTCTTTGATCGAAACTTTGCATTGAACTTATTACTCTGATCGTACTTCTCTGAACAAAAACTTTGCATTAAAATTACAGCTCTGGTCATGTTTCTCTGCTCGAATGAGTTGCATTGAAAGTATAAATCTGATTTTTTATCGAAAAAGTTGCTTTGAACTAATAACTTTTCTGATCTAAGATATCCACACTAAATATATCATTTTGCTGAACTAGTTTATCTGTGTTGAACTGAGACTGGTAAGATTTATAGCATCTCAAATCAACTGACTGATGTTTCACTTGAGGTGTCAGTCATTTGATTGATATCATTCTTTTTAACTAGCAAATCATAGTAGGTGAGTTTCATTGCTGAAAATAATCTGTGTTTAGAGCTACTCAGTAAGTGTTACCTGAAGATCATCTTGATAAAGGGAGTCTACTTTATATATTGTGAGATATCCCTAGTTGAGTAGTGGAGAAAGGCTCACGGTGCAGGTAAGAAGATAATCGAAAATTCTAAATACCAAAGGGAGAAGTGTGAAGACTTTGCACAAAGTCTTACAGGTCTGAATCAGAGTTTCCTTATTAACAGAACAATAGACTTTGCACAATCATTTCTTTTCAGGTTACATTCTGTGTAAGTCAGACATATAGAAGAGGATATATCAAAGTGCAGGAACATCAACAAGTCACTAAGCCCTGGGTGGTCTGACCTAGAAGGAGTTGAAGGGGCGAATGAATTGGTGAAGGCTAAGGGGACCCGAAACCATTTCAATTCCTAGATAGGTGATATCCGTGTATCCTTATTACCAAGCTGTTTTAGCTTGGGGGGGTTAAAAAAACTTGGTTAGGGATTGATTCTAAATTCCGGCAAGATATCCTAGGACAAGAATAAGGGAATAGCCCTAACCTATATAAAAATATCATGTGTTGTCCTTTACCTCATCTAAAGTCTAAGTAGTGTCTGAGATGTCTATATATAACATATCACTAGTGAGTAGAGAAGATTAAAGGGAGAAAAGAAGAAGACTAAAGGTAGAGCCTAATTCACCCCCCCCCCTCTCTTAGGCTATCTGTAGCAACTTAAATCAATAGGATCAACCTATTTGGTACCTTTTCTCTTCTTTGTATTTGAACTTTTAGTCTATTTTGGATGATGTTTTAGTTAAATTTCTCCTTTATTCTTCTTGATCTTTGTCTGAACTTCAAAATCGCTAGGCTTGAGCGAAATGTACAAGCCCTTACTGAGATTGAGAGATTTACCTAGCTATTCCAAGTGCACATTTAGAAAAAAACTGTAAAAAAATCAATTTCTAGGAGATTAAATTTCCCTTTTTATTATCTAATAGTGTAGTTATTTCTTAATTATCAAACCTACAAAACCAACCAAACCAAATCAAAATTTCCCTCTCAACCTCTCTAATTGACCCCTTTGACCCTTCTCTTTGGATCAAAGAAGCCAATCTAGAGCCATTTATTTCTTCTATTCCTCTCATCTCTTCTACCCCCCTTTTCTAACTTCCTTGTCTAATTAGGTTGATTTGATCTTCATTGAAGATCAAATTGACTCTAATTAGGGTCAAATTACTCAAGCAGATCATCGAATTGGATTCCTTACTAGCTTCACTTGGACAATACCTCTAATTATCATTATACATCTTAAGGTTTGATAAATTTTATTGTATGAGCCAAAATTGACTATGACCAGGGATTAAATTTGGTAAAATTGACCCCTATTTATGGCTTATCAAGGGTCAAAATTTAAGATAGATTTACATATGGGTCAATCTCTTCCCAATTTTTATGGGTTGTCCCAACAGAAATGTTATAAAAATTTAGAAGAATTCACTCTCATTTGTTAAACATTTCATTTCCGTAAAGTCACTAATGATGTAATAAAAATGAAATTATCTCCTTTCATTCTTTGTGATAAAGCTTATTTTCCTTCAAAAATATCTTGAAAGTTATTATCAACACAATTTAGGTTTTCCTTCATTGCAATTGCTTAAGAAAAATAATCATATGGAAAAATATTTTAATTAAAATTATGTTGCATGTAGGAGCACCCTGGACTTGACATCGTAGAGACAAAAAGTGTGTGGTTGATGTCTAGTTTTCCGGTTCAGGAAAAATGTAATAAGTACGACAAATATTTGAGCACCGTTTGTGGTGTTGGAAAGTGCTGGGCCTTGGCTATCCTGTCAAGTAATAATCAAGCCATAAAATCAGGTGCGGAAGGCACGAAGCTCCAATAATGCATGAACCTTTGGTGTCACTCCTTTTTTGAGCAAGGATGCATTCTTGTTCAGTTTCCTCTAAGTCTGACATTCTGATTCCATTCTTCCCTTAGTTTGACATTCAAACAGAGTCTGGGATATAAATTTAGGGATAGTTACAGTGTGAGACAGAGGGGTGCAAATAAGTAGGTGATAAATGAATTTTTAGTTCTAAAATTATCTCTATTTGCCCTCTATGCATTATTTCATGAAAATTCTGAAAACTACTGTTTTTTATTATTAAAATTTTATTCAGTGCATGGAAAAATGCATATGGCCTTCAAAAATTATATTCAGTGCACCCAAATATTTTTTTTATTTCATTTGAAAAATGCATATGGCCGTAAAAAAAAGATATATTAAAAAACATTTGGAGTCACAAGCCGGCGGCCCTCAAGCAGCTGCCAGCCAGCGAGCTCACTACGCCCAAGTCGGCCCAGCGGCCAGCAAGGCCCACCGAACAAGGAGTCCAACAGCCATGAGTGGAGATAATCACAAGGCCTGCACAAGTGAGGCCCAAAGAGTAAGCCCATAGGGGCCCAAGTACTCTGCAAACACAAGAGGGGTAATTATTCTAATTCAATATGAGATATGTCTAGCATTTTTTGTAGCACTGAATATTCTAAAAATATTCAATATGGGATTATATCCCTTTTTTCAGTTTTATGTCGGGCTGGGCCACAAAATAACAAAATTGATCGCATCCCAACGGGTCATGATCCTTTAAGCTTTAGAAAGAATTAGTGACTGAGCTTCAAGCAGAGCTGGCCTGAAGTCCCTATCGTTTCGAGCTGTTTTTAAATAACGGGACTTGATCTCAGTCATCTGATCTTCTTAAAGAAGATCAGACGGTGAGATCGGCCTCGTTTTATCTAACAATTTTTTTTAGAACCCTAATTGATAAAGACCACTGACATGGATGCGCGGGCCACACGAGCTAGCGAATCAAAGCACATGAAGCTGAGGGGGCAGCTGATGAGGCTTGCTGACAGAGCAAGAGAGGGGTACACTGGTCAGAATGGGTCCTTGACCCAAATAAAACGATTTAATTGCCGCCCTTGACCCAAATAGAAGAAAAATCAGACGGCCGGTGGATCCAAAATTGACGAATAAGAAAAAAGTAAAATCTAGGTTAATTAGATGGATTTTGTTGATCCAAGAATTTGATATTGAAATCAAAGATAAACATGGATCCAAAAACTTTGTTGCTGATCACTTATCTAGATTACATGTCAACACAGCAATACTATATTGAAAATTTTCTTGATGAACATATACTTAGAGTGAGCTCTAGAAGAATCCCATGTTTTGAGCATATACTCAACTATCGTATTTCAGGATGAACCATAGAGGTATAGAATGAGCAAGAGGAAAAGAAATTTTTTAGGGAAGTTAAATTTTATTTCTGGGAGGGTCTTGAACCATTTCACTTAGTTGTAGACCAAATATTGAGGAGATGTGTGCCCAGAGAAGAACATAGAAGCATCTTAGAATATTGTGATTTATAATTTTTTGGTGGAGATTTCTCTTTCAAAATTACGGTATCTAAAGTTCTTCATGTTGTTTTTTGTCCAACCTTATTTAGAGATTCATTTGATTTTTTTAAGAATTTTTTTAAATGTCAATCTTTGCTGAACCTGAAAAATAATGGCACTATGCTGTTAAAACCCATTATTGAAATAGAAATATTTGATTTATGGGGCATAGATTTTTTCAGATCCTTTCCACCATGACACATGCACAAATATATTCTGATAGTTGCAGCATATGTGCCTAAGTGTCTGAAGAAATTCCCACGTGGACAAATGATTACAAAGTAGTATTAAAGCTTCAATCAGAATATATTCTCTAGCAATGGGTGTCTCAAAGTGATCATAAGTGATGGTGGATCACATTTTACTAACTCACTAATAAGCTTAAAAATGTGTGTAAATATGTCATTGATTTGACGTTTAGACTTATACAATAAAATTTATAAATACCTTTAATCACTAAATATAGAATTTTATCCAATTTTAAATGAATTAATTCAAGGATGAATTAATTTTGCAATTAATAAACCTTAATTATACTTAATAATGTTTTTTAATCAATCAAA
Source organism: Wolffia australiana (assembly GCF_029677425.1). Lineage (NCBI taxonomy): Eukaryota > Viridiplantae > Streptophyta > Magnoliopsida > Alismatales > Araceae > Wolffia > Wolffia australiana. Next base: position 20,944,275 of record NC_135839.1, read on the forward strand.
ATCATGTATAAACTTAATTTTGATTTTAAATATTTTGGTCAAAAAGCTCAAGATAGAATTATTTCAATTATAAGATGAGATTAATTCGGATTGTTAATTTCCCAATTATTATAAAATTTTAAGACAATTTTTTATGAATTAAAATTGGGAATTTAATAATCAAGAAAAGGATTTTGAAATCGGAGTTCAAGATGGACGAATTTAAGTCTGAAATTTTATTTTTAGGGTTTTTATACATTGAATTAAATTTCCAAAAAATAATTTTTAAATCTAGAGAGAGAAAGTGAAGAATTTGGGGAAAATGTGAAATCCAACCCTAAATTAAAAAATCTAAAAATGCAAAGTTCCAAATCTATTTAAAACTAAAGATTAACAATCAGATCTCGAATCAGACTCAAACTGCAATGCTAATTTCATTAAAAACAACTTCTAGGGCATGTACATTTCGCCCATGCCAAGGCATTTTAGAATCTCTAAAGAAGAAGTCTAAAATACAAATCAGAAACTTACAAATTTGAGTGCAGAATCAAGAACTGTCGACTTCCAAAGCAACTCCTGTGTCCTTCCTGGCCGAATCCTTGGGCGAGCTTCAAAAAGTGAATTTTTCCCTTTTCCAGACCTCTATTTAAAGATCCAACATAGAGATTGTATAGGGGGAAAGGAAAAAAATGCCCTCAAAATTTCAGCCCAATCCGACAGCTAGATCTCAAGATATCGCCATTTTATTGAGGATTAATCCTAGCCGTTGGATTAATTTATCTCTCCTCGAATGAGTTAGGAAATGGCGCTTCCTGATTGGCTGCCGCATTTCTTCCTCGTTTTCCCCCTTCTTGGATCGCGATCTGACACATTGTTGTCTGCGTCCGCCGCACGCAATTATTGGAGAATGATCACTCTCTTTAAATGGCTAAGAGGACGCTACGTCACCATTTCTTTTTATTTTTTCTATAAAATAGACAGAAAATGAGAAGTTTAGCCGCAATTGCGTTGCATTGTCGATTCTGCGTGCATTTAATGCACGTGGCAAATCGAAGCCGCATGCACGTTGAATCACGTGTGTCGGTTAGCGCGTGCATTAAATGCACACGCTAACGAACTAAGAATAATTGTAAATGCACACGGAGAATCGATCTCCGCATGCATTTATTGCACGAAAATTAAAACATACCTTTCTTCGTCGCCTTCCGCGCCACATTGTAAATGCTTGTGGGCTAATGATTGGCTCGTTATGACATCGAAATTTGCGATGCCATAATGAGCCAATAATGCTCATTTTTTCTCTCTCTTAATTATTTTAATAATATGTATCATTCATTCGCCCGAACTTCGGGGGAATGGCATGGATGCCACTTAATATATATATATATATTAAAAACGCTTTCAAAAATGTCAAATAAATAAAATATGTATTATTTAAATAAGAAAAAAATCATTTCTTGGCTAAATATTGGTCAGAAAATTATATAAAAATATGGAGAAATTCTAGAAAAATTATGAAAGCTCTTACCAACCTTTAGCCAAGTATTTAAGGCCCTGTAAAAAATATTTCTTCAATGAAATGAGGTTAAATACCATGTAAAAAATGATAAAAAATTAGAAATAATAGTGAAAACAAAGTGTAAGTCATTTATCTCCATTTTTATATGATAACATGTAAATATGGTCATTAAAACACAAAAATATAATGTAAAATTCATCAATTACTAATGTTAATTTTCAAGTTATCACTCACACTTTAGGTGTCTACTTAAGAAGTACATGGTTAACCATAAGATGACAACCTTTTACCATCCCTAGCCCAATCATCAGATTGTACTTAAGAAATTGGGAAATTAAGATCCTTAAAAAGATCATATATTTGGATGGTAAGGATTGGAGTGACTATTACCCGATGCATTGTGAGCTTATAGAGCCAGCTATAAGGGGCTCATTGGGATGTCCCCTTATAGACTGAAGTTTGGGAATGCTTGTCATCTTCTACTTCACATCGAGAAACACACTTATTGTTCATGTATTTTTTGTTCACATGAATCTCACAGTAAGGTTCCATTTGTGTTCAACCCCAATGAAAAAAAGAAAAGAAAAGAGAATTGAATAATAGAAGAAATTTATCTTATGGGTTTCTTGTCTATGGAAGCACGTAATGTTGCTCTTATGACTTGTTGATCAATTTATCATCAACGCTTAGTTAGTGCATACCATTATCTACACCACCTCTTTGAAATATGGGTTTTCATCTTCACTACTTTCTCATACCATTAAAGGGTTTTCTACTTTTCATCTATCACGAGAGTAAGTTATCAAGGTAATATAAGCCCAAAATTTATACTTCACCTATCCTTCATCCATTATTTCGACCCATCCATTATTCTCTTCTACATTTACATATAATTAGAAACCTCACAACACAGGATTCCTCGGTACACAAATGATATTCTGTGTTTGTATGAGTATAGAGGAACGAATATCTTTTACTTGGAAGTGGAGGGAAAGTCAGTGGGGAACCACCACTAATGAGTGAGTGAGTGATACCAAGGAATGAGAGAGAGAATCACCTAGATTATAATATCATACCTGAGGAGAAGTATGTCTCACTCTTCATGAAAACCAGCTCCTTCAAAAATCATAAGTTAGTCTTTAATGTGCACTCCAACACTACACGGGTGTAATGATACTCAGAGGTGTGGTTGATATATTAATCACTTCAAGCTCATGTTGTTAGGATCACAAGGTGAATGGATGTTCGGAGGGATATTAGAGGCTATTACAAGAAAACTTGCAATGATTTAAGTTGCGGGATCTAATAACACCTATTTATGGTAAGTTAATCTAACCATATTTACATTTTTAGTCGCATTAAATCAGTTATATATCTATTATGATGCTTAAAGTTATTAAATTTAATTTTTACACTGATATTTTGAATTTTAAGTACTTTAAATGATTTTTCTAACATAAATTCTGAAAAAAAAACATTATTTTTTGACATTATATTCGTAAAAGAATGATTCTTCGAAGTCAAAATGCATATTGGTCTTTACATTTTGGGCTTATATTTAATTTAATATGAATTTTAGAATATTTTTAAGGTCTTTTATTTTCACAATGTGACATATCACCATATGATTTGTCAAACAACGACCAATCAAAATTTTGGATTAGTGATTGGAGACAGCCAAACATTAACCTTTGTTAGTGTTCGACATCTGCCAATCATTGATAATATACTGTTATGTCAATGCGATTAGCAATACCTTAACAATATTTACTGCAAACAGTTTAGTTCAATTAGAGTTTAGCAATATCTTAATTCACAGGATGACGTGGGCCAATAAAAAAGAGGTGCTCTTTTTTTACAAACAAATGTTACAAAGAGACCATGGCATGAAGATTTAAAATAATGATTATTTTTGTTTTTGACTGGTCAAAGATGACGGCTGCATCCCACATGTCATGAGACCCCTAATGCCACATGTACACATGGTGTGCATTTATCATCTCACCATTGACTTTTAAAGAAAACGTGCTGGCATGACGCCCATTGGCAATATCTTATTAGTGAGTGTTTTTTAATATTAAACAGTTATCTAGAGGCAACATGTGGCGGGACGAGAGTTGCCAATCAGGGATGACGTGGGGCAACCTGAGCCAGTGATTGTATTTAATGTGATGATGAGACAAAACCTTCACATAATGACATTACAACTTTAATGAGGATGAGAAGAGAGAAACCTTTGATTGCAATGAAGGGTTAGGCATCATCCAACTTTGAGGCTTGATATTTGATGATTCAGAACTCTAGTTGAACTAAAATTTTATGGGTAGCTTCATTTTATGTCCTCTATTCATCCATATGGTTGGATCTATAAGTTGAGCTCTCAATCTTTGTAAAAATTAACTTTATGTTCTCTTCCTCCCTGAGAGGTAGATTCAAAGAAAGTGAAGTTTTGGAGGTCCAGAAAGAGTGTTGTTGGTGTCTTTTGTGCTTAGATATGATCAACAGAGAAGTGGAGAGGCTGATCTGCATGAGAAAGACATCTTGATCACAAGGGAACAAAAAGGATCTAAGTTGAGCCTCTTGCCTTACATTAGTTATTCTTCAACATATTGAGATAGATCATCTATCACTCACATCCATCACCAACATCCATCCTCACCCATTATCATCCCTATGAATCATAATGTGACCTACCCTTCAGGTCACATATCACCTTCATCGTCACAAACTCATCCTGTGGCCCCTCTCCTTTTGTACAAGAAACTCTAAATCATTATCTCAACTATTTTACTCCTCACTCCACTCCTATTTCACTACCTTCAATGCCACGCACTACACTATCATCTTCATCCCATCTAGCCTCCCCATCCATCTATATGCTATTAAATTTTTTTACCTAAATTAGTAAACCTTAAATATGATATTTCTAATCATTAATTCTCATCTCGTCTCACCACCACTGCTTCCCATCTTCCTTTATAATATTCTCTAGCTTTACTAGATCACAATCCATCACTAGTATGATATTGGACCTGACTTCCTAAATTATTGGTATCCCTATCTCGATCATTTTCTTTGTCCAATCACTAGCTCTTACACTATACATAATCCTTCTCACCTCTCAAATTAACCCCATAGACGGAGGTATTTCCCTATGAACCATTCCATGTGGAGATGACCGTTGTTGATCACTATCTTGATAAATTATTCATGACTAAAGGCTTATGAATATTTATTAAAATCAAATTCACAACGACGGAAATGTTATCATAATTTTGAGTTTATCACTCACCTAAGGAGATGTGGTGACCAATACTAGTCACTTGTTCGTCGATAGAAGGGCCACGGTGCATGTAATTTCCAAGGGAAGCATGACATGTGAGTTATAAAAACCAGTGCAAAATACGATGAGCCCAAGTTATGATACGTAACTAAGTTTTTGTGTCATAGATATTGTGTTCGAGTAATTTATAATTTTCTTAAAGGTTTCAATTTGTAATTCACTTATAATATTGTAATTAGTCTGGCTCAGTACAAAATGGGTCAAATTGCTCTCACCGTAGAGCACATTATTAGCCCATCTAACTATTAGGCTCTACATTTGGTATAGCCCATGAAGTTGTAGAATAATTTATTGACCACATATATTTATACTATTCTAAACTGCATGTTTTTCCATATGGGATATCATCACCTAGATACCATTTTTATATACGGATTTTGATATCCAATATATGAATATCGGATCTGGAAATTGGATATTGGTAGCAGCATTCACCACATCTAGAGCCTTGTGATGTCTGTCTTGATATCCAATATTGGAGGGATATTTGATATCCACCCGATATCTGATGTCGGATGGATATTCGATATGCACCCAGTATCTGATGCCAGATAGATATTTGATATCTATCCGATTTCTAATATCCAATATACTTTATATTAGAAACTGCCATGATTTCTACCAGATATCGAATAATTGTCGTCCGACGTTGGAGATTGAGCGGGCAATTAGTACTCATTGGCCATAGCTGCTAGTAAAGAGTTGGACGGAAGTCCATGTTTGTCCCATAGGAGTCTCATTTCCCTTTTAGTATTCAAGCCATGGTCAACCAGGGTCGATGGTGTGTAAAGCCAAGGTGGTGAGCTAAGGGGGTAGCCATAAGCCAAGTATCAAACCAAGCACTAATTGTGCCTTGGCCAACTTGTAAGTGGGTCACCATGTATATCTATAGTCTGTGGCATGGACAAGTACGCCACCATTTGGTAGCTTTGATATCAATTTCAAGTTGAGATCATTTGATGTACTTGGCAGATAACAATAGAGAGCTCATGGTACCCAGATGCCACATTAATTTTTTCTGAAGCATGTCTTAGATGTCGTGGGGGTGTGACGAAGCAAAAATGGGGTATGAATTTTGTATCGTTGTTATTATTTTCGCTTCAATCAAATAAACTTTTAATTTCTAAACTAACTCCAAGATGTATAAGTGAGAGTAAGGTCGTCTCCACAGGGATTGGCACTTAGAGGTAGAATTGACTCTGAGTTGGAGAGTAATGAAAAGAAGGGTCTAATAGGATAATACTAATAGGTAATTAAATGAATGATGAATATTATTAATTTTATCTAGAATTTTCCAGATAGAATTCCCCCTTTATATTTTATTCGGACTTCTAATGCCATGTACAAGTATTAAAGGTTGATTAATGATTTTAGGAAATTTTTAGAGAATTTTTAGGAGTCGAACTATAGGAGAAGGAATTCAACTAATGAGTTAGGGGATATAGAGAGAAGGAATTTTACAAAGTCCCTTATAAAGATTTTATATAGACCCCATATTTTATGGATAGGTAGTAGAAGTATATTAGTGGTTTTAGGATATTTGTTCGGAATTTTTAGAGGCCCAATTACCATCAAAAAGTAAAAGTCAAATATTGAAGTCAGAGTGTTTGATAAAATGCCTAAAAGAAGATATTGGGCTTTTATGGATATTTAGAATGAACGAGAGTGATGTTTTTAGGTATTTTCTCTTAAGGTATTTGTAAAATATATATATCTCTCTCGATTATATATATATTTACAGGATTTAATTGGTTTAAAAGTATTTTAAATGTTGGTTTAAAAATTGTTTAGCAGATCACACACATCAAGTGTTTGAAGAAATGCACAACATAAGAGGTGGATTCAGGATGTTTCATCAATCATTTATTATACTAAAATATAAATCAATTAAACGTATAACCATATAAATGAATTACTCACCAGATTTCTGCACCAGCTCGGAGTCGGCGACGGCTCCAGACCCCGCTCCGGCCGAGTCGTCCTTCAGGTAAGCATTTCACTTTCTCTTCTCTTCTAACCCTCCCCTACTGTTCTCCCTTCAGGTCACGAGCCTGTCACACCTGTTGGCCGAAAGGATCAAGAGAAAGGGGAAGAGAATGAGGATCTTCCCTCAACATGTTATTTCAATCGTTCGATTTCAAATGCGGCGGCAAAGATTGTTTTTCAGGTGATTTTTAGAACATTTTATAGGTCAGGAATGGTCCAATGACCTTCCTGACCGATATGGGACACTCCCGCCTCCGTCTCTGGTGATGATTCAGTGACCAATATGGCACACTCCCACCTCCGTCTGCGGTGACAATTCAGCGGAAATCTGCCTTCTCGTCGCTGGATTAACTACCCCGACAACGGAGATGGTGGAGGAAAGGGAAGAAAGGTCGACGACGCCGGTGGACCGTTAGATCATCGGTTGAGGGTTCACGGCTATGATTAAATTGTAGTCATGGACCCCTTTAAGTCCGGTAGACCTGTGCTCCATCAGCCCTGCCTCGTCAGCCTCAACTGATTACGTGCCCACATTTGATGCTCCGTGCTGAGTTGTCACCTAAAAACAGAAGAAAAACAAAAAAAAACATATAAGGAGCTGATCTTGACCGTTCGATCTTCAAACAGAAGATCGACACTCAAGATTATATCGTCATATTTAATAAAGCCCAAAACGTCACTGGCTTCGGGCTGGGTTGGTTCAAAGCCCGGTCTGGTTTGCTTTTATTTTCTTTTTAAGATCGTGACCCGATGGGCCGCAATCACTTTCTTTCCATCAATGGCCCGGCATGATCGCGTTTGAGAACTTGGGTTTTAAACATCCCATATTGCTGCTTTTAGAAAGTGCATGCAATATGTAAATGATGTAATCAATAACAAGATGAATTGAATTAATATGACTTACCATGGGTGCATGCTGATACTTCTTTCGGGCCGCTTTGAGGAGCTGCCCTAGGCTGTACATGCAAGCGCTGCCTATGGCTGTGGCTTTTTGTGGCGCTTGTTGTGAGGTGGCCAGAATTTGCCCTTGTGCTGAATGCGATTTTTCATCCATTATGCAAAAGAGAGTGTATTTTTTGCATTTTTTTGTAATAATGCTAATAGACTTTGGCAGGAGAAGATAATGTACCACATATATATGTACATATATGATGAAAACATAAAAAATTATTGCATTATTTTCTCTACAATGCATCAATATCTCAGAAGAAGCTGGATGGAGCTTAAACTTATGCCCTTTACGAAATAAGTTAAGGGAACATAAGTCAGTCCAACTGATATCGTGATATGATCGGTGAGAACCGATCGATATGAACTGCTTAAATTTGGCCCATATGAACCTCTTAAATTCAGTTGTAATGGTTTCATTATTTTTGATAAAAGTGGGTGGTGACTTTGATGTCAGGCCGCCATCCTATCAGACGTGATTGTATGTAAAACAGAAATTCAAACTTGCAATAGAACAGAGAACCTAGTCTTAAAGATATCAGGAAAGGGAATTGCCTCCTCAACGAAAAAAAAAGATTTTGAGAAAAATACTACAAGCTGGTAAAACAGTCTCCTCGAAGACTTCCTTGACAATAATCGAAAAAAAAAGACGACGGTCCACACCTAATTAAAAGTATTACTTAAATATGCTAAAGTGTTGAAGAGACTCCTGGCTCTCCTGAACCAGCACCAACAACTGTCCTTCTTCGAGACACAATAACACCCAGCATGAAGACCAACGGTCGGATTCCACCTGCCACATCACCTCCCTAACGGATGCATTCTCTTCTCTATAAAATACCTGTGTACATGAACCAACATCATGAGTTTTTTACTCTACTTCAATACATTTCTTCATTTCCTGTTATAGCAGCCATCTTCTTTGTTGTTTTTTAGTTTCTTTTCATAAAGAGACGTGAAAATATTACAAACAAGCATTCTTACTGCAAGGTAAGTTGAAGTTGGTCCGCAAAATTTGAAGGAATTGAAAATCGTTGACTCACCCATCCTTTCTCTAAGAAACTGAACATTAGTAGGCCATGGAGAATGGAGACATGAGCTCGAAGACCCTAAACATATCTTACCCTTCCTAGAATATATGTACCTAATGATAAGCCAAAATTAGGGTGAATTTTGAAATTTATAATCCCTTGTCATTGTTAATTTTAGCATATACAATAAAATTTATAACACCTTAACTTAAGATGTATAATGATAAGTATAGGTATCGTCCAAGGTAACCTAGTAAGGTAATTCAATTGTGGTCTACTTGATAACTTGACCCTAACTAGAGTTAATTTAATCTTCTATGAAGATCCAATCACCCTACCTAGATGAAGAGTTTAGAAAGGGGGGTAGAAGGGATGGGAAGAACATAAGAAGCAAGGAGCTCTAGGTTGACTTCTTTGATCCAAGAAGAAGGATCAAAGGGGTCAATTAGAGAGGTTAATTAGGAGATTTTATCTTAGTTTGTTTTGGTGGGATTTGCAAACTAAAATCACTTCAGATTATATCATAAAGACAATCTAATTTATCCTTGAAATTAAAGCTTCTTTTAACTTTTTCTCTTAGTGTGCAAATGGAGTAGTTAGGTCAATTTCATGATCTCTCCTCTCAATCCTAGTAAGGGCTTCTACATAACGCTCAGGCCAAGTGATTTCGAAATGCATACCAAGTTCAAGAGGAAAAATCACAAACTTCACTAAAACATAATCCAAATTACACTAAAATTCAAATAGAATGAAGAAAAAAGAACCAAACAGGGTTGATCTAGAATGAATCTCCTCTCTATCTTACAGGTGTGAAAGAACCACCTCCAAAGTGACCTCCTCCCCTCAAAAGTTGGCTTCTATAATTAGGGTACAAGGTAAAAATTACCATTTTACCCCCAGTTAATAGTTAATTTTTATCCATCAATTAGGCTTGGTCTGAATGATTCAATCTACAGATAGAAAGAGCAAGTCAAGACCAGAAAATCCATAAAAAATCACATCAATCGAACTTAAGAATCAAAAGTAATTAATAAATGAAAATTGATCAATCTAAACCGTTGGATCAATTTTCATTTATTTAATTTAATTTTTTTCTACATGCAATGTCCTTTCGTTCTCCAATTGGCTGATGCATTTGAATTTAAAATGGCAGGTTCATTCTCATAGTGCCACGTACCCCCTACTAGAAATAAGAAAAAAAATAAACTTTATGCATAGTACTGTGCATGTACCGGTGCACTTGTTGTTCCGCCAACCAATGAGAGGGTGCCATATCACCCCCTGTGCACGCGCTGTGCATGTGTCATGCCGGAGGTGAACTTGCCTCCTCAAGAGAAAATTTCATGGACTTTTGCATAAAAGTTCCGAATTAAATGGGGACATGCAAATGGATGACGCCCAGGAAATATTTGTGTTTATGCCTCTCTTGCCTTCTTTCTCCTCCATTTTTTCCTTAAGAACCAAAAATCCTGATTAATTGTAATAAAACCCTACAACTACTTTGATAGTATATTTACGCATGCACACACGACTGAGAGCTGTTTTAAGGTCATAATTGCAATGAAAATTTAAGAAGAATCCCTCCGACTTTTGAAATTGCTTAAAAACTCTTATTTGCTTATAAATATACTTTTTTACCATTTAAAAAATCATTTCTCCCTTGAATAAATTCCCAAAAGATCTAATTAAATCCTAGAAAAAATTATAAAATCCAGTAATTCATTCTAACATTAATTAACATTAAAACGAATTATATCATGCTGAAATAAATTCTATAAAATTAACAGAAAATTAAAAAAATCAGAAATTAATTGGAAACATTAGTTAACATGCAATATATGATAACAACCCTATTTTAAACTCTTTAAATGCATAAAATTGTGCTAATTACTTGAATTAAGTATAGAATTTAGGGTGTTATCACATGATTTTTCCCCACTAGGATTTCAGGATGCGGAGCCACGTGGATTCTAGTGGGGTACCTGATCTGGTGCACCTCATTCATCATTGCACTCATAAGAGGGCAATCTACAATTGGTATCAAGTCCTGATCACTTGATCATTACCCTAGCCTCGAGGACAGATCATCGAGAACTTTCCTGGTATCGAGTCCTTCTAGTTTTTTTCTCTCGCCCTCACGCGAATTTCTCTCGATACTCAACATCATGCAAGATATACTCAGAGAAATACAAGGGAAAGTAAATGGATTGACCCCATCTTCTCCACCTCATAGAAACTATGAGATCTTCCCATGAATTCCTTTGGCATCTTATGGTCACAGATTGACCATAGAACATGTTCAATAAGTCAAACATGTTATTTGTCTACTCTTTAGTTGTGTTGTAAGGGTTGAACAAGGGTTACCACTTTTTCTAAAACCCAGAATTGTGAAAACCAAAGATGTATGGACCAAAAAGGGGGAGAGTTCTCCTTTCATAATTCTCATGTAGTAGGATTCTTTGGAACCACACGAATACTTAAATGTATTCTGACTCAACACCTATTTATATTGTGGGAAGAGTTGCTCTTTGGAAAGCAGAATATGATGAAAATTTTATGTTGTGTTCAGGGGGAGAGGGGGTTATTGCAGGGGGTATTGTCTCTTATTGGCCTCTATAGTAGAATCAAGAAGGGATGCCTGATACATGATGATTTACCTAATGGAAGATGTCGCTGTTCTAATTCGCTTATCTCCAGTTCATGAGCTTAGCCAAAACTATGATAGCACACCATTTTGCCAATTTGGCAAATCAATTTATGTAATGATTTATCATTCATGGAAATTGAGAATATCCTTTGATAATTCAAAATTAAGGTGGTTAGCCTAGTCCATGTGTAATTTTTATACTTATGGAATAATTTATAATTAATATTAATTCACTTATAACTGATGTAAATTGGAGAGTAAGGGATCGAATCACAGAGAAGGTTGTGTGATTAAGATTGATTTTAAAGAAAACTAATAGTTGGGAAAATGGAAAAGGTGAGTGTGAAAGAAGAGATAACTAATGTTATATGATTGTTTATTTATATGTATAAATTCTTAATTCTTTCTTATAGGAACTATGAACTTATAACAGAGATTATGATGGTATTAAAATCGTGGAATGAGGATTTGATGAGAGGAATGAATGGATGTGATGAAGAACCCTAATTAGGGGATTTCTATGAAAACTCTAATTAGTAATGGGTGGTATAAGCTATTAATCCCTACTCATTTAATAACTTATAATAGAGAGTGAACTGATATGAGAATGTGGAATGGATAGAAAGATGGGGGAAATGGAATCAAAATCCTAATTAAGTGTTTAGGACTTACCTCTTCCTTTGGTGATGCACCCAAGCATTAATCTCCTTTCATGAACCTGTATATTGCGCCTGGTGCCTTGGTGTGTTGCAATAGACACTAAGATATATCAAAAGTGGGAAGAAACTCACTTTTGAAAGAAGAAAAGCCCTAAATTGTCACTGCAAAGCCTTAGTTTCACAAGGTCCCCTAAATGGAGAAAGGCAAAAAAAGTACAAGAAGAGCCTAATTTTTTGATCTATTTATAGGCTCAACCACAAGTCATGGAAACAGAAATAAGAGGTGGGTCTCCCCATAAAATTTCATCCAAAACTACCAATGGGATCAGCAGTTATGGCAATTTGAATTTTGAGCATTTCTAGCCATTAATTTATTTGACTAATTCCAGCAGAATAAGGAGCCACTAGAGCATGCCACATCATCCATCATTGTAGGGCACGAAATTAACTTGTTCCACAAGAGAAGAGAGCCACCAGGTTGTTCCACTTCATCCCTCCTTAATGGAAAATATCAAATATATTCAGAAATTTTTCTAAAATTCAAAATTAAATATCTCTTCATCTAGAATTCATTTTAGGATGAATTTTTTTCCAAATTAATTCTATTAAAATATACTGTCCATTTAAATTATAAACATCAAAATATACTGAATTTAATGCAAGAATAATTATTTAGTGGACATATGTATTTTTGTGAAAATTACATAAAGTTCATGATAACATGCATTAAATTAGCTTCATTATGATATAAAATCCATGAAATAAACACGGATTATCATGCGTATTTGTATGTTATCATCCTTACCTTTGGCACCAACTTAGGATGGCATAGCTTAATTAACATTAATTACGAGGTTAAAACAAGGAAGAGCTTAGAATGGATACCTAGGCACCCAATGATGTTGAAAGGCATAGTAAGTGATGTAATTGCTTTGGGGAGACGAAAATATGCATAGATTTGGATATTCCCAAATATGTTAAATTTTAAATCGTTGCTGAATCCATGGGTAGCCAAGAGACAATCTGGCAATGTAAAACATCTTAATCACTAGAGGAAAACAAAGAAAAACTGAGTAATGTAGTGGTGGCGAGAAAAATGGGAGTAGCCTAATCCTTAAAAATAGGTTGAGGGAGAGCAGTATAACCATTGCACTGTTGTGCAAAGTGGTTGAATATTACATCCTAGTTGGTGAAAGTTTACTAGACAAAGGCATAACTAGCGTCTGGTCTCACCCGAGTAGCATGAGGCACATGAAAACTCATGTAATTCAGCAAGGACCAGCTTGCTATGTAAATGCTTCTCTGTGATCAATAACAAAGTTGTATCATGAAGGAAAGGTGAAAGAGATCCATTGGGGCGTGAAAAAGAATATGAAAACTTAAGCTCTCAAGTAGTGGGAGGAGAATATGATATTTGACTCTATGACAGATGAAGAATGAGTTGGTGACTCATAGCCAATGGTTTGTTTAATTGAGTCCACTAAAGTTGTAACAAAAATGAGTCTTCATTGGGCGATTGTCACTTCTTATAGACCTGAGCCTGGGTGATCTATCCATGATCAGGATGAAACTTGGGTGAAACTTAGGGGAGGTCCGAGACTGATGTTGAAGAATTATCGCATAAGGGTTCCTAAGCAAGGTTCAATGGCAGAATGTGAATCAAGGCCTAAGATCTAGCAAAAAGGTGTAGTCAATGGAAAACATATGAAACATGGTTATCCATAAATGGAGGCAAGGTGACCTTAACTTTTTTGGGTAAGGAAGGGTAGAGAAAATGTCTCACTGATATTTGAGTAGCAAGCACAACGGCGCTGAAGTAAAAAATGACATACTCTGTAGACAATCTGAAAGCACCTTACACAAGATGGCAACTATCCTTGAAAATTACTCATGTAGGTAGGTAGAGAATACCTAGGGGTGATAGACAACTCTCTCTAAGGAACTCAAGAAAATAGCCCCAGTACTTTGGGAGAAGGGGTGCCTCCTCATAAAGAAGGTCTTAGTGACTAGGGCTGGGTGACTATTTACCAAAACACATCTCAGGAAAATAGTAACACCATGTCTAAGGATTCATACCTCCTAGCAGTAGAACGTCTAGGAAGTTGGTGGCCTAAAGATAGGATACCCAGCAATTGAACCTAAGATAATGGCTAATGTGAATATAACGGTCCTAAGGTAACAAAATCCTTGTTAGTTAAGTTTCAACATGCACAAACAGCATAACAATCTAGGCATTGTCTCAAACAAAGGCTTAGAAAAATATGCATGTCTATGAAGACGCACACTACCTGCACTTGGATAGAAAGAACCTATGAAGGTTTATTGTTCCTCCGGATCGGCTTTGGGCTTTTCTTACGCAGCTAATGTGGAAGGCAAAGAAGCCCTCCTTCCATGCAGCCATCATTGAGATACCACTTTAGAAAGCCTAGAATTTTAACCTTGTGTTAGTACCTAGGGGCCAAGGGATCGTCTAAAGTAAATAGTTTCTTCAAGACATAGGCCACCCAAAAGTTAACAGAGGAGTGTAAATCTTTATTTGGAATGGACGAATATCTCCCCTTGAGTGAAAAAGCAGAAGGGAGCTAACTACAAGAGCCACGTCCAACATGGACAAAATTCGACCTCGTTGATCCAACGGTACCAAGTGGAGATTACAGGCTCATTTTCATAAGAGTTCACATCAACAGAAGGGTTGGCACCTAGATGTTGGCTCTTTACCACCTAGGATTCTAGTTTGTTACAAGGGGGCTGTTCACAAATTAAAGTGGTACATGAGTAGGGTTCTCAATGTCGGGAGACAGTTAGGTCCATATCTGGTGTGGGCATTAGAGAATTGAGAGCAGATTTCCTTAATATGAGAGGACCCTAAACACTAGGTTATTGCACCCACGGTGTACACTAGGTTTTAAGCCCAAACGAAAATGATTATTCTCATATATTGACTGTTGGGTTCGGTGCCTTGGTTAATCCATGGAAAACATGTTCCCATGGATGCAGAAGCATGTCGATTGATTCACAATCAATCTTTAAAATAAACATTGAATGTAAATTTTTGGGAAACTTATTCCATCCTTGACATGCTCGCTTTGAGATCATTCTGAAGCCATTCATACATCCGGCCTCTAGAAGTATCCACGCGATCACTCGGCGCTTGGACCTCCACATCTTCTTCTTCAACTCTCCTTGGAGAGACTCTCTCATTGGTAGAGTAGTGATGTAGAGAATGAAGAAAGGGAGGGTCTCTCAAATTAGGCTTGCAAGGGTGCTTAAAATGAGATGCCTTTCCCTCTTAAGGTTTTTTCTAAAAAACCCTACAAAGTAAAATATATCCACCATTGCCCTTATGACCTTGTGTGTATGAGCCTCTTGGCCCATTTATCATTCTAGTTAATAACTTTAGTGGCCCAATAACATTTATTGAGCAACCTTATTAATTAACTATGTCAACATATAGATTAATTAAATAAGAATCAATTTAACCCAATCGATAGGTTAAGTTTCCAGCCCGTGGGAAGTCAAGCTATACCTCGTGCTCTAGAAGATACCGAGTAGTCCCGAACTCTCTCATGGAACCTTTACCGCCATCAATTATCGTATATGTATAGTCCACCATCTGTACGAGACCCCCGAACGACTTAGGGTATGGTTTATCGTCTAACCCTAATCTGTCATTCGATTAGTACTGATGCATAACGAGGATCATTGGAGGGATGCCTTCTCCAATATCCTCAGTACCCTGGTGAGGGATTTTATGCATCATCTTCCTGGATTCGATCTCCTCTTATATCAAGGGCCGATGATCCCTTTTGACCACTCAACCATCTATGTGAGCTTTTTACTACATCCAAGCTATGACTTGTTTGAATCCCATGATTAGAGGCTCGTAAGTTGTACTCATAATGTAGTCGTCCATTCACGAGATGTCCTTGGCGTCTCAGGTTAGTGGATCATCTATAAAACCGTGACTTGAATCAACTTGATTGATGTTTAGGTATAATACCATTCAGGGATTCGTACGGATCAATTTAGTGAACTTTCTCATAAGAGCATTCACTATCTGTCCTATGTAGTAATTTCCATAGGATCAGCTATACTTATCGTATAAGTAAGATCAGCTAGTGCTATTCTATTTGGATTGTTTGATGTTTGTCTCCACTATCCATTGACTAGGAATATTTAGAATATATGTTTAAGGAGTAGTGATCATTGTATTATGATCTCATCATTATTCATTAAGTCATTGCGCGTATTCGTGGACTTCATTAAAAATATCACATGGAATTATAATGAATGTAAATATTTTATTCAATGAACTTAAATATACATGGTAGTGTGATTGGCTTGACAGCCACATAATATCCATCATTGACTTCCATAGAGCCCCTAGTAATATAACCAGCATAGCAACAGGTTCTCTACCCCTACTAGGATGGTGCGATAGAAGTATTGAGAATCCAAGATAAGGTCATAAAAAGAAGAATCGTTTATTACAATGATAGGTATCATGGAAGAATAATGTTCTATGCAGTTAAGATATCATATCACAAAGATTCAATCAATCTTATCAGGCATTTGCCATTTATTTAACTTTTTAAATTGTTTGAAACATGAAAAAATCAATAATCATGTCCTCCCACTCGATATATCCAAGGAATGGAAGGGTAAATTTTGGGTGTTCCTTCCAGCCAAGAGTAGGGGCCTCACAATCTCTAGTCTGATCTATATGATTTTCTCTCATATCTTTTTTCCTTCTCCATTGGTTGATAATCTGGTGTCCAATGTGTAGAGGAACCACGTTTATCCATCCCAAACTTGTTATTCAAACTCAATTGCTATAATGATACTAGAGATGAGAAGATGCAGAACAAAAGGATGGGATTAATCGTCTGTTCCAGCATTAATTTGGCGAATGTAATGTACGTGAATAATGATGAGGATGCGTATGAAAAAATCAACAAGAAATATAGAATCAGCGTCAAAAGACATAAGCAACCAATAAATCACGGTAAGAGGATCCTAGGTATGTTGCTAGGCTCCCAATGACCTGGATCGAGTTAAAGACCAACGACATAAACACAACTCCTACCAATAGTGTGCACACGCTCAACAGGTCCAACCAAGGACGCATCAATTGAAATTCTGTCGCTTGGAATGTTAATCCTATCTCTACCTATCCTAGCCTAGTTGTTTGACACGTGTTTAAGAGGTACTAAAAGAAATAATGAACGCATAAATGGAAAGAGGTGTGAGCATACCAGATTAGTTGTGACCTTGTCAATCGCTTCAACGATAAGGAGGCTGGCATGCGACCCATCGGTGACGTGGATGGTGTGCACCGATACAGTTGGTGGCACAAGCTTAGTTGGTGGCGACAATGCGGCAATGGAACATGTATGGGAGCATTGTTGATACGACATAAAAAGGAGGTAGTAGTGCAACGCATGCGATGGCAGAAACGAGTGCTCATGGCTCGCGTGGGGTGGCAAAGGGCAGCACTAGCGTAGTGCGACGGTGGCATGGCAGAGGAGCGACACGTTGTGAGGGCAACACCCTTGTGCGGAGGACAGTGGAGTGGCGCATGCAGCGAGGAGGCAATTAGGGTGTTCCAAAGGATGCCCACTTTTGTAGTGGCATTTTTGTAAATAAATCAAACTCTAAAAATAACAATAAAAATAAAGAAAAAATTATTTGTTTCCTCTTTTCTTATCTAACTCAAGGGAGGGGTTCCCCCCCTTACCTAGGGGTGTCATGATGGAGGACCATCTAGAAGACCAGGCCCGAATTCGTCAGCAGTTGCGTATTAAAGCCCGAGCTGACACGAAGAACCCAAGTTTCAAGTATCAACTTGACGACAGGTCTCCAAAGGTATTTTTATTTTCTGCATGTTTTCTTTATAGATTTTATGAAGGGCCCCCGTGTTTTGGGTTCCTCACATGTTTTCCGTGTTTTTGGTTTTATTAGGGCCATTAGGAGAATGTTCTTGTCACTTTTGGATGTTTCCTCTAATTTGGCCCATTAAGGCAACCCTCTCTACCCTATACAAGAAAGGTATGCCCAAAGAGACCTTTGAAATTCTATTTGAGAAATTGAAATTTTGAGTTATTTTTTCTCTTGGAGGTTCCCACCCTTCTCCATCCATGGAGACCTATCTTTCTGCTTTCTAGATCACACCTAAGGAGGAGGACACCGCAAGACCCGTTGTCGTAAAATTTATTGCCATCGTCGGAAGAACCAATGCCATCACTCGCCATCGTCGCTTCTCCTCGCCTGTTTATCAATGACTTTAGACTTCGTTGTGTCGTGTCACCGATGCTCCCCATTGACCCAACTGTTACTGTGTATGGTCTTCTTTCCACCTCTAAATCATCCAAACTGTGCTCTTTGTCATTGATGATTGCTCAAGGCCCCTCCTCGCATACCAAATACGTCAGCCATTGGTCCGCTCACAAGTGCACCCAGCCAACGTTCCCCCATCTATCACGCGGCGGCAACCCTTTCGGCTCGCCCCTGCACAACGCAACCCATGATCAGCCACGATCGTCGATCGAGGTGACCGTTCAGCCGCCGCCATCCCCATGCAAGCCACTGGTTGTCCTCGACCCCAGGCCTTTGTGGCTACCACTCAGGTGTGGGACCATTTTCATCGCCGGCCGACCACTCACATAAGCTGCCCCTCCTCATTTGTTGCCAAGCACAAAGTGGTACCACCGCCCTACTTCAACTCTAGACATCACAAATGTCGTTTATCCTCAGCCGACCGTCCCTCAACGTTTGTGGACACCTTCAGCCGCCGTTGACAATTTCCATCTGCGCACTCCCCGCTCTGCAACCGTTAAGCTGCCACATGGTCCGCGTGCCGTGGACCTAGATGGCGCGCTTCGCGCGCCTTATTTCTGTTGCCTATAGCTAACCTTTGGGCGACGGCAACTCCAAACATGGACAAGAACCCGCGTCGCAATTGAGCATTGGCCCTGACCCCCAGATCAGACTGTTTCTTCCCTTCTTTTTTAGTATTGTTACTTTCGTTAGTATCGTCCTTGCTTGCTCCTCTACCAGAGTTTTTGAGTCATAGGTGTAGCCATTGAACCGAGAGATAGGGAATTTTGTTCCTAGTGTCAGATTCTGGTTTCTCTCGACGACGATCGTGGACGCTTGTGGATAGTGATTGTCCCCCACCTGTCGGTATTTGAGCTGGTCTATCGAGTCATTGGGAGCTTCTCCACTACCCTATACGCCTTATGTCATTTATCTGGTCCATCACCCTAGGTCAGTGGCTTCTATCGTATACTCTCTATGACTGTACAATGCTTGCATCATCCATCCTTGTTTGCATCTCAGATTATCAGCCACCCTTGTGGTGTAACACGAGCCGTTCAATCCCAGCCCTATCGTGTTACATCATGTCATATTGGCCTTCCTCTAAACGAAGGGGAAGGAGGCTCACTTAAAGGGTCTTAGGGGTCCTTGAGATGGAAACGAGGCCCATACATACAAACATGTAGGCCCATATACAGGGCCTTCAAAACTAGAAAGAAGCAATAAAACATGTCGAAGATCGTGTCAACCTCTAGGGGCCTATTGACTAGGCAAATGCTTGAAGGCAGGGTCTCTCCTTCAGCCCATGTTCCACAAGCTAGTTGAAACCAGACTTTGGTGCTAGATGTTCCTGTCATGAGATCATAAGAAAAAATATCTCAATGCCAGAATGATAAAAATCTTAACATCCATTATTTTATAAAATATGAAAAATCAAATAAAATACCAAATGCAAAGGTACTCTCATTTAAAACCAATTTTGACATCTCTTCCCCCTACTTCACACCTTGGAATGCATTGTTCTCATAAACACAAAAGTGCTTCAACATATTCTTATCTTAATCCAAAATAAATAGCTGAGCAGAGGAAAGGTTCCTTAAAGGTACCCTTGGGAACTGATATGGAGGAGATGGGGTGGGGTTATTGGTCAGAGGATTAGAACACATAGTTATGAACCATGGTGTCGGGAGTCTGAATCCATCATCACCTACAACCAGCCCAAAAGGGAAGGACCTTTCATCCCACCCCTGAAGCCTAACACAAACTCAAATAATTAGGAAACACCATATGATGAATGCAGCTCACCCCTGAAGCCTTCTTGGCCATATTTCTGTCAAGGTACTTGCAATGATAAATGATTTGAGAATTTAAAGCATACATCATACTAAACTCTTGTCAAGGTTCTCCAGATATATTTCTCAGTATTTATTTACCATACATACAATAAATATAACTCTTCATCAAAATAGGAATGGCGTTGTCTCAAAAAAGTTGTTCTAGCTTATATTCATTCAGGTTTTGTGCATCGCATTAGACAACAAGAAGAGAGATAAAACAAGGATGCAAAAGATCTTGATGATCTCATAATAAGGTTTGAATCATCATATTTTCCTTTCTCTCCAGGGAAGTGAAAATTATTCAAAAGTTTTTTCAATAATATTCAAGTGTAACGTCATGTCAATACTTCTTATCAAGTTTCAGAACATGGTCGAGATAATGAAGTCCAGAGCTATTATTTAAACCTGGTCTTTCCTTTCCTATATAAATTGTTCACTGACCTCATTTTTTTTTTGAGATAAAGGAATTCCAATATCTTTTTGTTTTCATAAAAAAGCTATATATGTGATTATTCTCTCTGCCCCCATATTCTGCAAAAATGTTTAATATAATCTCAAAATAAATGTTTGACATAATATATTCTACATATTTTAGGGAAATTCTCCCGATGTTATTTATTTATCAAAATTCTAGTTTTTATTTTCCTTAAAATTTTTATATAGAAAAATTGGTGCCATGTGGCCGAGGACCACTTGTGCACCATGGCTGCACGATCACACAAGTGGCACCCAAACGCAGTGCTAACGGGGTGGGGAGTCTGCCATATGCGGTGCTTACCTGGCCTGAGGGAACACCTAGGTAACATGTGGTGCCCATGTGGATGAGCAGGGTGAGTCTACATGGCACGCGTGTGGTCAAGAGAGATTTTAATGAATTAGAAGGTTTATTTTTGCAAACCTTTTATAGGAGATTTTCTTGCTTATTTTTTCAATGTAGGAATTTTTGTTTCCTTTGTCTTTTGCAAATGACGTGACTGCAAAAGAAGCGTAGACCACAGTGGTGAATGAGAGGTGTCAAATCAGCTGGATCGGATCCACCCTGTCTCTTAATTTGAAGGGGGTACGTGGATTTTTTTCAGATTGCATGCTTTAATATGAAACATTGGTGAAATAGAAGTGTATAAGGCGTGTGTGGCACAATCTGGGTTGTTCAACCCAGATCAGACAGAGACCATGCTGCAGAAGATGGTGTGATGAAGAGTGATGCATATGGACATACATGTGCAAACTTCATCTCTCTCTTCTTGCAAGATGGTTTGTTAGTATCTCAACTGCCACTTTGATGCATGCCATCTCATCAGATGACTATTGTTCAGCCGATCCAGTGGGTCACATGCGTCATCTCTCTCTCCTCTTATCTCCCACTCTTTTCTCCTGCAACAAGGAGATGTGGTTCGATCCTAGAAGCTTACCCTTTTTGAATAACAATTGGACAGCCACAAGGGTCCATAATTACCATAAACATGAGCCCCCTCCCCTATTTTTTGAGTTGAATATTTTTTTTCTAGCATTCCCTTGCAAATGAGGGATTGTCAGCATTTTGTCGATGATTCTAAGGAGAGAAACCCCCTAGAGATTGTCAATCAAGGCAGTGGAGCTTGGAAATTGGTCAGGAAAGAGAGAGCTTGAATGTGTAGCTTTTCTAGGAGGGAATCAATGCTATCACCACTGATTGGAGCATCCTCCTAGCATATCCAGTTTAGTTCCTAAATATTTGATTCAATGCTAGCTTATATAGCTTCCCGTTTTGCTTTTAGATTAGAATTTAACTTTAAGTTTTTTAAAAAGTACCTCCATTCACG
The DNA here is from genome assembly GCF_029677425.1 of Wolffia australiana. Taxonomy (NCBI): domain Eukaryota; kingdom Viridiplantae; phylum Streptophyta; class Magnoliopsida; order Alismatales; family Araceae; genus Wolffia; species Wolffia australiana. The sequence continues at coordinate 20,966,342 of NC_135839.1, forward strand.
CCCAAATTCATGTCTGAATTTTCAACCATTAACTTCTCTTTAAATTTTGGATCCAATTCAAATGATTTCAGATCCATAGGACAGCAATCGGAATCATCTTCGTGTATGCACCATAAACTCTTGCTTTGGACCACGATTCATCATTCAATTCTCTAGAATTATTTCTCAAACGCATGAAATTGATCTGATTACTCCTAATTATTCATGAATTAAACCTTGAGAAAGATGTTGCTGCAGTGGAAGATAAATAGGATATCATCACTAGTAGAGCTACAAAGGGACTTGGAGATACTGGGTGTTGAGGTATGTTACCTGCCTTATCAAAGACCAATTATGTATTTTGGGCAATGTGTATGTAGTTTTATTTGAAGGTACATAGCTTGTTGGAAGCAATCTATGGAGAAATGGTGGCGAGAAAGAACCAGAAAGTCTGGTCCATGATGTTTGGATCTGTGGGTAAAGACATTCAAACTCAGCTCGACATCACCAAAACAGCTTGGGATACATGGAAAATTCTCATGTTCATGTAAGCTCAATGTGCTCAGCTAATGAAATCAAGAGTTCAAGCCCTCAAGCCCGAGTTTGAGATGTTGGTCATAAGAAAAAAGTGTGAATGCTTTCTCTAGAAAATTTTCATGAATCATAACTTAAATGAGGCATCTAAGAGAACAAACTGATGAAGGAAACACAGTGTCAAAGTTTCTTCTCTCTGTCCTTGAAGTTTCGAATGCCAAAAACTTCATAATAATGACACGATATCCCTTGAAGAAGTAGTGGGATGACTGAATCTATGAAGAAAAACTTTGAAATAGTTAGACGAAGAAAGAGGAACCCAACTATACTACCTCGTACCACTGAAAAACCAAAAGGGGATGGGTTTCAGAGCAGAGGTTGAGATTGTGGTTGTGATGATGGCCTTTCTGGAGGCTGAAAATCCAGAGGAAAGGGAGCTAAAGATTAAAATCCTCGAAAAAAACCCAACCTACAGTGTTATGCCTCAAAAACTTTGATAGAAAAAAATGAAGAAAGAGCAAGGCTTGATGATGCAGAGTAGCAACCAGCGGCAATACTCCTTGTGATGATTACACAAGAAGCCAATCAGCTACTTCTTCTAGAAGAAACTAAAGAAAAAGAGGAAGGATGACGGTACCTTGACACTGGAGTTACAAATCATATGATTCTCATCTGCAAGCTATTATGTGATTTAGTATCACATTATTGTAAGGTTAGATTCAGAGACAATTCAAGCATCGGTATTCAAGGTAGAGGAAGTATATTTATCAATGGTCAATATGGGGAAGACTTAAGCTGAGCAATGTAATATTTGTACCTAAGCTCAAGTCAAACATCCTAAATATGGGCTGATTAAATGAGCTCAAATCCATAATGGCATTGGAATCAGCCTCACTGTTTATTTATGATAAATAATGGAAGACTCTATGAAATTGAGAAGGTTATACCTTCTGAAATTATCCATTGAGGAAAAGAGTCTTTTTTCAAAAGGAAATCAAGAATAAGGATCACTCTAGCATAAAAGGTACGATGAATTGAACTTCTGATCTCTACATCAACTCTCATCTCAGATGATTGGAATTCTTGAAAGAAGGAAAAGGAAAGTTATAGAGATTGTGAGGTACAACTGAAAAGGAGAAACCATAAACATAAGTGTTTACATTTTGAAACCATCGGCGACAAGAAGCATGGAAGAACTGCTTAATGAAACACGGGAAGGTCCCAAGCCCAATGTTGCTCATTTTATAGTTTTTGGCTCTTTGATTCATTTAAAGAACTCAGACAAAGACTACCAAACCTACAGAATGCAAGCAGGCATATAATTTTCATAGGTTTAAAGTCGGTAAAAAAGGGTATAAATATGATGATCTTAAGACCAGCAAGGTGCACATCATCAATGATGCAATTTTTGAAGTAAAAAACCATTTGGATTGGGGTTCCTCTAAAATTAAAGATACACTATTCCCCAATTTTCCAGAATTTCTTGATACAGAGGAAGAACATGTTGACTAGCAACCTCAAGTCAGGAATAAAGTGAACATGAGGCAAATGAAGAAGAAAGCTCAGAGCAAAATTATAGTACACATGTGATTCCTGAAGAACAACCTTCTAAATGGTATAAACTTATAATCAAATTTATATGGACACCAATGATTGTCACTTTATAAATCAAGAACCTACTTTATTCTCAGAATCAATAAAGCATGAAGTTTGCAAAAAATGCCATGAAAGAGGGGACTGCTGCTATAAAAAAGGAATGAGACATGCATTCTTGTTTTACCCCTAGATGAATCCAAGCCTATCAGACTTAAATGAGTCTACAAGGTAAAAAGGAATTCAGAAGGATAAATAATTCTGTATAAGGCTAGACTGGTGGTTGAAGGAGGCAAATTGTGTAATTATTTTAATTTTTTGTTGTAAATTTAATTTGCCTACAATCAAATAAATTTAATAAAAGTATAACTCACTCACTAAATAGTGTGAGTATTATTACTATATTTAGAATATAGTAATAATACTAAAGATAAAAAGTATAAAAAGAGAGAAGTAATTAATAAGTAGAGGGAATATTAGTTTAATAAAATAAGCATAGAACAAAAATCAGATATTATATGTATATATATATTATAAATTCTAGGAATAATAAAGAGAGAATGTATTAGATATTTTAATTAAGATAGTAGTAGTATAATTAGTGAAGAAGTATAGAGTGCTTAATAAAAGTAATTAGTAAGAGGATAGAAGAAGAAGAGTTAGATAGATGGGTATATATATACTAAGATGGGTATATATCTATCAAGAGTATATATATATATAAGGAGAGAGTATTAAGTAATTATCTAACTGTAAGAGTTTAGATAAGTATAGAGAGATATTAAGGAGTAAATTAGATAAGTATAGAGAGATATTAAGGAGTAAAGTAGTAATAGAAATTAAGAAGTATTTGTAGTAATATAAAATGCCCTATAACTATAAAATACTCCTTATATAGGTTTAATATTTATTAGAAAATCAGTATAGGTACTTTTATATGTTTTAAATGATTTATATATCTATTGTATATTTTTTAACAATCAATTTAGGGGATAAAGGTGTTGATTTATCGAACACCTTCAAGGTATTCGACCAAATTCCCGAAAGAGGCTCGAAATAACATATTTATAAAGTTTACTTAGCTATTATATGATTTGTGTATAGTTTATTTATATTTATTTAGGCTTGAAAACGAAGATAACAGGGTACTTCTGTTGAACGGCTGTGAGGTGTTCGGCAGAATACCCAATAGGAGTCAATTAGGGGTTATATATATTATAATAGGATATCAAATTGAGAAGGGTAGATATGTCGAACGCCCGTGAGATGTTCGACAGAATGCTCGTGACAAGTCGGGTAGGATAGGTGTGTTTTTTTTTAATTTTTATAAGATTGGAAGATAGTAACTTATATAAATGGAGAAATAATTATCGAATTAACAAGATGTTCGATGAAATGCCCAAACGAAGTGGTGGTGGTAAATTTTGATCAAAATGGATTAGATCAAGGATTAAACGAACTTGAGACAAAAGTAAACTATAAAACTCTTGAAATTCAACAAAGACGAGCTCAGATTACCCAATTCCACCCTGAATCAAAGAATGGGGATGTGGCGCCGATCGTCGCCGCCTAGCCTCGGTATGCGGTCCCCTCGTCGGTGACCTCCACCGGCAGGCCGACGAGTAGGATGGTCAGGGGCAATGAAGGACGAGATTGCCCCTCGACCGTCCGATCCTTCTTTGCTTAGGGTTAACGGCTGTGATTAAATCGCAGATATGGACCCATTGAGACCAGTGTACCCCTTCCCTTCCATGTCAGTATGCCTCAGCATCACCTCGTCAGCTTTCCTATCTTCTGATTCATCCGTCGAAGGGTTCCGCGTTAGTGTTGTCCTCGCCGGCTAATAGGGAAGTCTCTCCCTTAGAGCTCGACTTTGTTCCTCTTGTGGGCCTGAGTGGGCATCCGTGTGCCTTATGTGGTCGACTAGTTTGCATGTCGGGCGCTACCCCTTGCCGGCGGCGGGAGGGCTTGAATGCTTGCACTCGCCTGCTTGTGGCTGGCTTGGGCATTTAGGCGTCTGGTCGGCCCCAGTTGGCCCAATAAGTCCATTTTTTTCTTTTTTAGATATTCTTCTTTTCTTTCTCCTTCAATAATTCATTCTTTTACTTCAACTTCATCCCTGCCAAAAGTATATATTGAAATACTTGATGGAGCAATAAAAATGCAATGTCTTAAACATGTTTTTACTAAAAAATACTTGAAGTTGTAGAACATGCATAAAAATGAAATAAAAATACATTATTTCATTACTTGCTCTATTTAGTGCATGAAATGCAAAATTTTTATAAAATTGGAGAAATTATACATGAAATGATCTCAAAATGACTTTAAAATATGTATAATTGCATGGCACATTTTGGGTCTATCAGTGGCAAAGGGCTATGTTCAGAAATGGAGGGGTGGGATATGAAGAGGTATTTGCTTATGTATCGAGAATCAAAACTGTATGAGTTTTGTTGGCATTTACAGCTCATGAAGAATGTAAAATTCATCAGGTAGATGTGAAATCATATTTTTAGAATGGAAAAATAGAAGAGGTTGTATTTTAAAGAAACCCTAATGGATAATCAAAAGGAATGAAGGATACTATGTCCTAAAATTATAGGGGCCCTTTATTGTTTTGATTTATATATAATACACTTAAATACTGTATAATTTATATAGATAAAGCAACGAGTCAATCCATAGGGATGCAGCATTTTCAATTTCAGAATTCTCTTCACGTTTGGAATAAACAAATCAAGTCAAAGGTCAAATAACCTTTTTTGGTATTTCTTTTGGGTTTTATGAATCTATATAATTTCTTGATATAAATTTTCAGGAGAGATGCAGATAAAGTCACCGAAAGCATTTAAATGATTTTTACTGTTTTTTTTATTGAAAGGGGGTGCATAATGTTTTTGGATTTTTCTCCATTTTAATCATTAATTTATCAGCAAAAATGATAAAAATGAGAAATATGGTGCATATTTAATTTTATAGAATTTAGTTAGAGGTTAGAATGACCAGATTTGAAAAAATAGCATTTTTAGGATTTCTCTGATTTGCTTTGAAATTTATTGATCTATAAAACTCCCTATTTTACATTTTCTATCGATTGGTTGTGGCAGCAACTGTGGCCGTCAGCGGCTGGCAGTGGCACTCACAAATGGGCCCTTGGGCTGGCAGTATGAACCTCCCTGACTAAACTTAATTCAGGGTGGTTCATACTGGTTAAGACTAATCTAGACCGTGTTCAAGGTGCTAGACCTTGTTCCAAACTAGGCCAAAATTTTGCCACATCCAACATAAGGAGCACCCTATGGACCACTAGATGCGCCATTGCTCCCCACACAAACTGGTGGGCGGATGGGCACACTTGTGGCTGGCCTGCTAAAGTGAGGCCCACTCAAGCCCCAAGGAGCAGAAATGGCAGAAATGTACTTGGGGCTTGAGTGGACTTGAATGTATTTGAGTAAGTATCCTAAATGTATAAATACTATTTTCCCAATCATTTACCATAGTCTATACATGCTCTAGCACCTCTAGAATGTGGGCAGATGATTTGGAGATGTACTTGACGCTCTAAAAAGATAAATGGATGGATTATCAAGAGATAAAGTGGTCAAAATGCCGAGATAAAGAGAGAGAGAGAGAGAAATTGAAGAAGTGGTGCAGTCGGTGTCCACAATAAAGTTTGAAGCTGAAAACCATTAATATTCTTTATGAAACTTTATGTAAAAAAAAATGGAGAGAAGGATAAATCTTTAGAGAGATAAAAAGATTATTCTAGAAAAAGAAAGAAGGGAAAACATGTGTTTAAAGTGAGAAAATGTGAGAACGAAGGGGAAAATGGATAGGGAATCGTATGAAAATACAAGTCTAAGTTTTATCAACTTTAATACATGCCTCTTGAGCCCTCGAGGCTTCCTCTCACAATTGGATCGTTATATTTTACCAAGATTAAGAGTTTTCCAGTGCAAAACAATAGAAGAGATTGAATAACAACTTCAGAAAACTTATATTAAGCAGGTTTAACGACCTCAATCCTGGATAATGCCTTGTCCTGCTGGCAAGCCACTTTCTAGAGCACGTCTAGACTGTGGGATATGATTGGGAAAATAGTATTTATACATTTAGGATACTTACTCAAATACCCTTCCAGGGTTCTATATTCTCTTTCCTTCCCATTTTGACCTAATTTTCCCATTGGTTGAGGTGTTTCCTTCTAGTTTCATTTTTCCCTCTTTGAATCAGTGATTTCAGGTTAAATCACTGATTAAAATATTCCCCATAAACTTTTGATTTGCCTTCAAAGCCCAAAATGATGTTTGACCTCTTTAGGCTTGTTTGCCCACTATATTACCTCCATTAAATGCTCCAGCCTAATGGTGATTGGGCCATTTAGTTCCTGAAAATTTCTACACGCATGGAGCTAGAAAGTATTTGTTAATAAAAAATTCTTGACCTCAAATAAGTCAATATTAGTTATCTAAAAGTGCCCATAATACGCAGAAAATAAAAATTATAGCAGATGTATCAATATTTAGTTAAATCAGGAAATAACTTTATAAAATCAGGATAAATGAGTTTAAATTCATATAAAGTTTATACAAATAAAAATTCATTTATTATGTTATCATTATTCTTGGTTTTATCAGAAGCTCCTTGAAACATCTTGCTTACTTCAATATATTGCTTTTCTTTGGCTAATAGTCGGATTTTATCAAGATGATCACAAAGTTACAAGATCAAGAATCAAGGATTTTCAGGAGTTCAAGACTTAAATGGAAAGCAATTTTGAAATTAGGGATCTTAGATTGTTCACCGCTTATCTGGGTATAAAAGTAGATCAACAGATAGATATTACCTTACTAAGTTAGTGGACTTATTCTCTAAAGGTACTTCAACAAAGTTGAATGAGTGATTGCAAATTCAGTATCCACACCTCTAAACGCATTATTTAAATTCATTACAATAAATGCAACTCTTAAAGCTGATCCAACATTTTTCAGGCGCAACATTGGAGCCTAAGGTATTTGACTTCCACACAACCAGATGTTACGTTTACCACTGGCTATTTCAGTAGACATATGGAGACTCCTACTACACAACACATAGAAGTTGTAAAAAGGATCCTTAGATGTGCCAAAGGGAATGTGCATTTGGAGTCTAATCTACAACAATAAGGGGACACTTTATGAGGATATTGTGATAGTGATCATGCCCCATATCCTAATGATTTGAACAACAAGACAAGGGTATCTTTATTCCTCGGGCAAAGTTTAATAAGTTGGACTTCACGGATTCAAAAGATAGTAGCATTATCTTCATATGAAGCAGAATATATAGCTGCCACTGCCACAGCTTGTCAGCAAATTTTATTAGATCGACTCATCCAAGAATTGATGACAGAAAAGATTTTTCTAGTAAAGCTATTGTCAGACAACAAATCAGTCATCCTGTTTCGAAGAACCCATCATTTCACGCATGAAACCATATTGATATAGTATCATTTCATGTGGTCATGCATTGAAGAAATAAATTGGCGTGGATTACACAAGTATAAATGATCAGGTCGCACACATTCTGACGAACGCTTTGGGAAGAATTCAATTTAAAAAACTGCATCAGGATTTGTGTAATTGTGAAGATGGCAATATTACTAGACTTAGAGGGGAGATTGAAGGCATTAACCCCAGTCCGAATGTTTCTCTATGAAGCTTGTCGAGAAAAAATGGATCAGCGGTTGTTCTTACTAACTCCGTGTGTTTATTTTTGTTTGTCTTGTCCGTCCATTTGAGGTATGTGGGAAAGTGGAACCCATTAACCATTGCTTTTATTTGACATTTTCCTCCTTTATTCTCTATAAATGTGTACTACTTTGATGTAAAGTCAAGTTTAACTTTCTTCACGGCTGTCTTGTTCTCTCGAACAACAATCTTTCTTCCTCATTCTCGACACCTATCTGGAGGTGTAAGAGCTTCAGGTTCTGTTTGACACCGGCCCCGTGGTTTTCAATGAGACAGATAATTTGACACTTAGTTGAAAACAGAATCAGACCTTGTCTAACTCTTAGAGCAGTGTTCCTTTGGGTCATTCTTCCGAGATAAACTAAATAGGAGCATGACGACGATAGATGATAGATGAAGGAAACAATCTCATTTTATGTCTCAACGAACACGTACGTGACTCTATATTTATTGAGCTCGTTGGGACATTTGAGTCGTTGAAGTCGCATAACATTCAAGAAGTCGTTACAGCCTCTATTTCTAATTTCAAGTCCGTTTTATTTCTATTTTTATCATTTCTTAAGTGGGTACGTGTTCATTTATTATTTGATAATCTATTAATTGGATCCTGATTAGTCTGTTTATCTTTGTTGTTTTTTATTCCCTTTTCTTATTCTTGAAGTGGGGTACATATCTTTATTTTGTTTTCTTCCTATTAAATGAGTTTATATTGGCTAGATTTCCTACTGGCATTTGGATCCAAAGCCATTGTCTAGACTTAGAGAGGCTCCGGGTCTGAAACCATTTTCAGTCAAACTTCATACCTTGAGATTGTCTGAGTCTGACCTGTCCTACTTCCGCATGACTTAAAGGAGGTAAAGAAGGCTCACGCGTCATAGTTGCTGTCGTTCTTTCCGATGTCGTGCTATTCGCCTGATCGGATTCCGACCCGACCGGTAAGTCAATCGATCGGATGTACCATGATTTGATCGATCGGAACCGGCCGATATGATTCGCTTGAACTTCACCGATATGACTGACATTTTTCAGTGCATATGAAGAGCTGCAACACCGCACCTCAACGAGCAAAAGGCTTAGATCAAAATAGCAGACCTTGAACTCTAGAAATAATGCCTGCCCCTCTCGATGGGTCTATATCAGCACATACCGGTACCTGGTCTTGTATATCCCGTATTTGTATTTCTTGACTGACAATAAAAGAGAGGTTTTACGTGCCAACTTTGTGATTCCATTCTTTCTGATTAAAGGAAACACAGGAATGCAAACTTGCATCAGAACAGAGTACCAAGCTCAAAGATATGAAGCGGATGAATTGTCTCTTTAACAGAAATAAGGATTGTTCAAAACAGTACTGCTAGCTGGCAAAGTTCACTCTCCGTAGACTTTCTAGATGATAAGAGAGTAATAATAAATAGGACGAGCCACCCATGACACATGACTAAAACTATTAATAAAATATACAATACTTCTGCAGCTCAAAGGCCCTAATATTATCTTTCCCATCAAATAAACTATTTACCTGATTGATCCAGAGGACTGTAAGATCGGGGCCAAATGGCTGTCAGTTGGGTAGCTGATCTTTCACACATCATTCGCCATTGCCATCCAATATTGATCATCTTCCCAGCTCGAGGCTAGTACGTAGCGATTAACACCTTTGAAACATATCCCACAATCATCTCTGTTGAAGGTTACGTCACACTTGTTCCGTAATTTAGTTCCCACCATACAATGATACGCCCCTTTCCGGCACATTGGAGAATAGCTGTCAGTGAAGGCCAATTATGTTGACGTTAAGAGATGCGAACTATATTATTCGCAATCATCTAAGCTCTAAGCCCATCAATTGGGTACACAAAACAAATCCTTGCTTTCCTTTTCCCAACCTCTTTATTATATCCCACGAATATCTAATTTTTTCTTGGTGTCGAACTATAACGACATTATAAGCATTATAAACATTGTAAATGGAGGCCCATTCTGGTTGACCTTTAAGTACTGTGAATCAGATACGCGTAATGAGCGCAAATTACTTCTATTCATGTATCGTCATAAAAAAGTAGTATAGACATACACGAACGAACCGCAAACCAGACAATGTACTATCCTTGGAAAGTGTACTATCCATGAGTTGGGGTTTGTCAGCCCCCCCCCCCCGGCACAGGAATGCGGGAGAGGGGTGGGCTTGACTGGTCAAAGCCCCAATAAAGGAGGGGTCAAGTTGTTTTTGTTCATTCTTCTTGTCTCTTCCTCTCTTCTTCTCTCTCTCCTGAATTGTCTTCATCACTCCTTGGTGGTTATTCCGCTTGGGAGTTGAAGGAGTTGCTCTACTGCACCACACGACAAGCCAGTGCCCTGCAACAAAAGCCGGTGATGAAGACAAACCAGGAGAGAGAGAAGAAGAGAGGAAGAGACAAGAAGAATGAACAAAAACAACTTGACCGGTGATGTAAAGAGGTTCTTGTTATCTGTCTACATACGTCGACATTTTTCTCGTCCGAGTTGATTCCGCATTTCTACCATAGCATCTTGGGTCATTTTCTTCAACTGAGTTTCAACACCATGCCTAGCGAAGGACTTTTTTGGCTAAGTTTAAATAGTTTAATAAGTAATATGCTTTCCTCACACGCCTCCAATCCCATCCAGCCTCTTCCTGATAGATCATTTTTTTTTGCTATTCAACGTTTAATCCTAAGCGAGTAGGTCTTTTCATCCTTATGTCATACTCATCCATATGTAAGGAGAACCTTGCGTTGGGTCAATATTTGCGTCGTCCGACGGGCGTGCTGGGGTGTACATAAGAAGCTGCATACCCCCCAGTTAAAACACGTATAACTTAATAGCGGAAGAATGGCCTCCACAGGCGCAGGGTCTATCCGCTTCTCTCTACTGGTTATTTTCTTGTGCGCATGAAAAACACAAGCCCAGTTGAGACCACACTTCTATGCCCAAGGGTGCCCAAGACTCGAACGAATCATCCAAGGGAATCATGTCAATGGCTGTGCAGAGCGATCCTACTCTTCCCGCCTCCCTTCTCCGGCTCTTTTTCCACAATTGCTTTGTTAACGTACGTGTGAATTGGAACTCTACAGAAAGACAGTGGAACCATTAATCATCTTCTTCTTGTTATTTTTATTCTTCTTCTCCTCCTCCTCCTTCTGTTGCTGCTGCTTCTTCTTTTTCTTCTCCTTCGACTTGTTTTTCCTGTGCTACATTATCTTTTTGTTTTTTTCTTCTTCTTCGTTTCAATGTTTTTCTTCTTCTTTTCTTCTTCTTATTTATTTAGGACACAGTATCTATCTACAATTCTTTAGGGTTGAGATGCATCTATTTTTCTAGCAGACACTCCGACGTTCATCGGTGAACAGAATGCGCCGCCAAGTAGAGCCATCCGCAGGGTGGACGTCATCAAAACTATCAAGGCTGTTGTTGAGGCTGAGTGCAGGTCTTTCGTCTCTTGCGCAGACAACCCGGTCCTCGCCACCCACGATAGAGTCATGCTGGTAAAGAAAAAAAATCAATTAAAATAATAATTATAGGTCGCATCAATGTATTTATTTCCCATTGACAATTGTGTTCTTGTAGAGCGGTGGGCCTAACTGGCTGGTGCTCTTAGGACGCCGAGATGCGACTACCGCTAGCACGAGCGCTGCCATCAGCAACCTCCCACCGGCATCAGCGAGCTTATTTGCCAACCAAGGCCTTAACCTGTGCGACCTCGTTGCTCTATCTGGTGCACACACCTCGGGCGTTGCCCATTGTGCCACTTTTCGCAATCGCATTTACAATGATCTGAACATTAACACAGACTTTGCCACCACTAGAAAGGCAACCTACCCACTATCTGGCGGTGTTGGCGACTCGTCCCCGCTTGATCTCAACACCCTGACGGTCTTTGACAACTCGTACTACGTAAACCTACTCTCACAACGTGGCATCCTCCATTCTGACCAAGGGCTATTTAACAACGATGCTGCTGACTCCATCGTGAGCAGCTATGCTCCCAACCAGGCAATTTTCTTCAGAGACTTTGTAGACTCCATGGTGAAGATGGGAAACATCTCCCCTCTAACTAGTACCAGCGGAGAGATTAGACAAGTATGCAGCAGGGTGAACTGATATTCTTAGCGTGCCACGGTTTTATCCGACGACGTGTTTGAAGTTTTTGTTTATGTCGAATAAATTGATAGGCTTATCTTCGCCAAAAATGATTGTGTTAGTGAGATAGGCCCTATATGGCTAATGGGCCCTGTTCTATTAGCCCATTAGCCCTTACTCACATTCTCTCTCCTAGGGTACAAATACCCTGTCTCGTAACCAAGTATGCTATCACGATCATCCTTCTCCATCTCCTTCCTCCTAACCTAACCTAGGTTAGGATTACACATGGTATCAGAGCACAGCTCTTGATCTCCTTTCATCCCTGGCCCTGCTGCCACTGTCTGCTCCGCAGACTCACCAGCCAGCCAGCGGATCCTCCCCCTCCCCCTCTTTGCTTCTTCTTCCACCGCAGCCGCAGGCACAGTCTCCCACCGCCGGCCGCAGCCCGCATGCCACAGGCACCGCCGGGACCGCCGGCGCAGCAGCCTGAACGCAGGTGCAGCCCGCACGCCGCAGGTGCAGCCCGCGACCGCAGCCCGCGACCGCAGCCCGCGACCGCAGACTGCAGCCCGCACGCCGCAGGCGTAGCCAGCGACCACCGGCGGCCCGCGACCGCGGCGCGCAGCCTCGCGACCACCGGCAGCGGTAACGCGAGCACAGTCCGCCGCGCGCGGCGCCGCCCGCGACCGCCGACCGCAAGCGCAGCCGCGCGCCGCGGCTCACGCGACCACGAGCGCGGCCGCCGGCCGCGAGCGCGGCCCGCTGACCGCAGGCCGCAGCCCGCCAACCGCAGGCGCAGCCTGCACGCCGCAGCGCAGCGCAGCCATACGCCACGCCAGCGCTGCCTGCAGCGCAGCCCGCGAGCGCAGGCCGCAGCCGCAACCGCAGCTCGCAGGCCGCGGCGCAGCCGCCGCGCCACAGGCGCAGCCTGCAGCACGCAGCGCAGCCGCGAACGCAGGCGCGCAGCCGCGCAGCCGCGCGCGCAGCCTCGCCGCGGCTCGCGAGCGCGCAGCCGCAGCCTGCAGCCCGCAGTCCATCGCCGTAGCCAGCAGCCGTAGGCCGCCAGCCGTCGCCGCAGTCCCCGCCGGCCGCCAGCCCACCATGTCTACGGTCGACTATGGGCCCTCTCCACATGAGAATCTCCCCGTGCAGCCTCCTGTCTTCACCGCGGCTGACTTCGGGCGAGACCTACCCTCTCCGAAGATTGGTCTTCCTCTCCAGCCTGCTCCCGTCTATTGTCAGTTGAGCGCTCCGCAACTGCTGGCCTGGATCAAATTTGTGGAGTCCACGCTGAAGGGCCGTCTTCTCCACAAGCACTTGATCTGCCTCCCCTGCCGCTGACTGACCCGCACCATGGTGCATTCGACGCCGAGCAGCACTTCGTCCACTCCTGGCTGATGAACAACACGCTCTCTCCCTCGGTCTATGACAAGTTTCTTCACTTGACTACTCCGAAGGAGATTTGGGATCATGCCCACAAATATTGTGGCCACGATGCAGATCACTGGCGGATCTTCTCGCTAGTGGAGCGTGCTGGTGCCCTACGCCAAGGGACGATGTCCATCATGGACTATAGCTTGGCCCACACTGCACTCTGGCAGGAGGTCGACTACTACATGCCCGTTGGTGATCCGCACGTCGTTGATCACCGCCACGCTCTTCGCCTTCGGTTCCTGTCATTCCTTGACCGCCTCAACCCGGAGTATGCCGAGATTCTTCACAGGACTCTGCACACCAAGGGCACTCTCCCGGAGTTTGACGCGGTGGTCAAGGAGTTGATCGAGATGGAGAGCAACCTTCGCCACGATCGCTCTGAGGTGGTCCCCCTGGCCGACTCTACCGCCTTGATCTCCCGCTCGGGGGATCCCTCTGGGTTGTTGCCGTGCCCCTCAGAGCCGCCTAAATCTCTTGCCCCGGACCAGGCCTCCGACCCGCGGGACAAGCTAGTCTGCACCTACTGCGGCAAGCGTCGTCACACGGTGAAGAGGTGCAAAAAAAAGCAGCTTGATCTTCAAGCTGCTAAGGATGCCAAAGCTCATGTCGCTGCCGTCTCCCCCGCCGCCGCAGCTCCTCTAACCGACAGCTCGACAGTCTCCATGGAGCAGTTACAAGCCGATCTTGCCCGTTTGTCTGCACAGTTGACTGCCTTGCAGATCCAGCCTATGGCCTCCTTCGGGACGTTCGGTGAGCCCCTTGCCTCTTCTTCTGATCAGTGATACTGTGGACATACGGCTCTCACCGCCCCTCTCGTGTCGGATACCACTTGGGTGCTTGATACGGGGGCCACGGAACACATGACCCCGTTCAATCACCATTTCGTATCTTACGAGCGGCATAGTGGGACTCGGGCTGTCCTCACTGCCGGTGGTGGACGTCTCCGAGTGGCTGGCATCGGGACTATCCATGTGGACGGTCTCGGTCTCATCCACAATGTCCTCCATGTTCCATCTCTCCGTGCTTTGCTTATGTCACCGCGGTGCCTTGTCGATGCGGTTCAGTGCTCCTTCCACATCCAACCTGACGGGATCTTCTTGTCTAACAAGGTGCGGAGGACTACACCGACTAGGCGGGACCGGGGGTTGCTGTTGTTCGAGGATGGGATCCGATCGTACTTTATGGTGCAGCGCAGTCTGCACACCGCTGCTGAGTCTCGCCGCGACCATCTCCAACTTGCTCACCAGTGCCTCGAGCACCCACCGTTCTCTACTTTACAGCGTCTGTTTCCATCTTTATGTATGGGCTTGGACCTTAAGACTGTTGTTTGTGAGGCATGCCACTTAGCCAAACATCGACGTTCGTCTTTTGCTCCATCGGCTTCCCATACGATGGTCCCGCTGTGATGTCTGGGGCCCGGCTCTGTAGTCCAGCTTGAAGGGGCACCGCTTGTTACTGATCTTCGTCGACGAGGCCACACGCTACACATGGACGTACTTGCTTCCAGCCAAATCGGCTGTAGCGGCCACGGTTCAGCAGTTTTGTGCGATGTGGTTTGGTCGCTTCTCCTCCGTCATGCGTGCTGAAGGCTACACCCAGAGCAACGGGGATGCTACCATCTTTTTTCGGCATGGCCCGCCGAGGTAGCTATCCTGGTGGTCTACGTCGACGATATCTTGATTACTGGCTCAGATACTGTTGAAGCCTCCCGCCTCAGACGTGCTCTTGCTCGGGAATTTGCGATTAAGGCACTCGGCCCCCTTCGTTATTTTTTGGGCCTTGAGGTCGCCTACTCGTCTCGCGGCATTTTCGTCTCCCAGCAGAAGTACACTGTTGACCTGCTGACACTGACTGGTATGACCGACTGCTCTCCACTTCGGACGCCCATTGATCCCAACGTGAAGTTGGGTGAAGGGGGTGACTCTCCGCCGGTCAACCCCTATCAATATCAGCAGTTGGTGGGGAAGCTTCTGTATTTGACTCACACTCGCCCCGACATCAGCTTCATCGTCAACCTACTCAGCCAGTTCATGCATGCTCCGCATGAGATTCATCGCCAGGCCGCCAATCGGGTTCTTGCATACCTGAAAGGCTGCCCCGGGAAGGGCCTCCTCTTCCCACGGAGCACTGACACCACTGTGAAGGTTTATACGGATGCTGATTTTGCCGGGTCCGTCGTTGACTACCGTTCCACCACCGGGTACTGTGCCTTCGTGTTCGGTGGCCTTGTCAGTTGGAAGAGCAGTAAGCAGGACAAGGTGTACCGCTCCAGTGCCGAGGCGGAATTCCGGGCCCTTGCCAATGGGGCTTCGGAAGGCCAGTGGATCTACGGGATATTGCGCGAACTTCGCATCAAGTATTCCGGTTCGATTCACTTCTACTGCGACAACAAGTCAGCCATTGCCCTGGCCAAAAATCCTGGCCAGACCGGTCGGATCAAGCACATGGAGCGTGACTGCTACTTCTTCAAGGAGCGGATGGACGAGGGCATCTTCGACCTGAATTTTGTGTCTTCCTCCGACCAGGCCGCTGACGTCCTCACCAAGGGCCTGTCTAACCCCCTCCTGGTGCGTGCGGTCTCCAAGCTCGGCATGGATGACATCCATACCTCGCTTGCGAGGGGCTGTTAGTGAGATAGGCCCTATATGGCTAATGGGCCCTGTTCTATTAGCCCATTAGCCCTTACTCACATTCTCTCTCCTAGGGTACAAATACCCTATCTCATAACCAAGTATGCTATCACGATCATCCTTCTCCATCTCCTTCCTCTGAACCTAACCTAGGTTAGGATTACACAGATTGAAATCACCGAAAAAGGAAGTCTAGAGGCAAATGTTTTCTTTATGTTGTACATCTCTTGTCCTTGTATTATTGTATCTGTCTGTCTGAAATTTATGCATTATTGTCGTAGTGTGTGCAAAAATTAGAAGCTCTCCGTATCGATATATTTCATATCAGAAACCAACATTTCCATGCGTGATAGAAAGGAAAGAACAAGGCACAATCATTGCCAATGATGGAGCACAAATATCAGAATAAGTTAAACCTGCGCGCATCAACTACATATTTTGGCAACGGGCTGAAAAAGTGATCTTGAGGTTGGGGAACTACCATGCAATAGTTGGGGTACTACCATGCAATACGTTATCGTGAAGACAAAATATTTCAAAGAGAACTTGCTCGTCATTCAAGGTTTAGGGAAACCGCACCGTCTATTGACCCTCCTCCAAATAAACAAAGTAAAACATCATCGATAAGTAGAAGAAGAATAAGCAGAACCAGACATTCCAAAGTCAATGGGTAGAAAAAGAAATGGAAAAAATGACAACCAGATGATTAATTAATAAATACAAATAGGATAGGAAAAAAAAAAGAAGAATAAAAATATGATGGGATTAATAAAATAAATTAAAAAAGAAGAAAAAGATGAACAAAAACAGGAAGAAGAAAGATAATGAGAAAATCCTATTAATAAAACATAAGTCAAATTATTAAAATGAAACATAATAATCATACTTTTAAACAAAGAAGAAATAGGTGTAGTACAAAAGTACAACTAAAAGAATAAAAATGAAGAAAACAAAAATAAGAAGTGGAAAAGAAGAGGAGCAAGAAAAAGACAAGTTGACGAAGAAGAAACAAAAAAGAGGAAAAGGGACAATAAGAAAATAAGAAATTGAAAAAAGAGGAAGAGAATAATAATGAGAGTATAGAATGTGAATAATAATATAACGCAGCATAATCAAATAATCAGAATATATGTATGAAGAAAAAATACAAAGGGAAAGGATAACATCAAAAAGATAAGGCACAAGTAGAAGAAGAAAATAGAAGAGAAAGAATAAAATAAAAACAACAATAAAAAGATAAAAACTAATAATAATGATAAGGAAAATAAATACTACAAGTAGAAGAAAAACAAAGATTAATAATAATAATAAAATGAAAAAAGACGAAGAATAACAATAAAAAGAATAAAAATAGAAATAAGAAAAACAAGAGTAATAGAAATAAGAAGAATAAAATGAAGACAAAGAAGAAGAAGAAGAAGAAGAAGAAAAAGAAGAAGAAGAAGAAGAGAAATAAGAAGATAGCGGCCAGATTCAGTCATAGATTAGTGAGTTAACATAGACTCTAATTTATATAACGGGAAATAGGTTTTGAATTAGCGCTCCACATTGTCAGGGGAGCTTATGAGTGCAAAAGAAAACCCATAATGGTTTTGTTGAGACAATAACATTAATATGTATACATATAAACCATATATCTGTTTTTTGTTTTGTTGGTGATTGAGTAAAAAAATGAAAGAGTGTGAAAAGATATGGTCAATGAAAGACTGCATGAATTTATCAAATATGAATGTAATATCTCCTCACAAGCTTATGGGTACACCACTTGGCATTCATCCTAAAAATAAATGATCTGAAAAATGTTTTTTGCACAGAAATAACAGTTTATTTATTGGTTACTACTTTATTTATGACTAGTCTGTGAAAACAGATATATATTGCTCCCTTGACAATGTTCACTGATCAATCCTCTTTTCTGACATGTAGTTCTTTAAAAGCCCTTAATTTGAAGCTAAAAAATATATTTACATTCACTTCCAATCACAAAATCATGAAACTTTCCACCTTAATGCTTCAAGTAATGTGCTTAAAATAGTTAAATTTTTGGTAAATTTAACATAATGAAAGTTTATGGTTTTGACCGTCTCTTTTTATAATATTTTTGTTTTGAACCAATCAAAGTTAAATTAAATTATATTAAAAAAATTAAAATGTTGGTAAATTCAGCCAATGAAATTGTATGGTTTTTGAACATATCCTTTGAGCTATGAATATACTTACATGGTCCTAAGTATGATTTGGAGCCTCAATGGACCTACTATTTAATTTACTGTTGAGAAACATGCCACCATTGGTAATTGGAGCAATTACTGGATAGATGGGTTTTAGGTTCCAGCTAGTTTTCTTTTCCAAGTTTGTTATGCTCTCAAGACCCATCATCTCAATAAAATGATATATTGACATTTCAAGACATATGAATCATAACCATTGGTTTAATTTTTTAGATGTGTCAGTGTATACCCCAACTATCTAAACTTGTCCTCAGAGATATATCAAGGATCTTACAAATGAAAGCAAATTTCACTACTCTGAAATATGTCGCATATCAATATTCAAGATACACATGCTTATATGCTTTACAATCTCTACAAATCTAAGCATACACAATTAATTCTATTACAGAAAGATGATAATCATTACCAATGCAGGTGTCTTTTGGGTTTTGATTATTGCCTTTACTCCCTTTGTCTTACCCTAACATGTTTTTTACTCATCAAGAAAAAGAATCAATACTATAGGCGAAAGTTTTGGAGATATTTACCGGAGTCTACCCTCTCTAGCCATCTTTTCCACCGACATCGATTCTATTTTTTATGAAACATATCATATCAGTCAACCTCAGTGTCATATGGTAAACATAAAAATATTATTATCTTTGAGCATGTACCACTGGCATCTATATATAGTTTTCAACCACATGACACTAATATTTAAACTATAGCATGAATATCATAGGGGATCTTCTTGTTTTTCATGTGGTTTCCAAAATGCCAAGCATGGGTAAAATATTCATGCTCTTGGAATTTCAAAAAAAATAGATATGTTTTCTCTTATCTCAAGGATCTTGTCTAGACTCCATCTACATCTGATTGGGCAATCTGGTAAATTCCTTCCCTCCCCCTGTGTGGATAAAGATAAAAAAGGATTAGGACTTCTATCCCACTTTTTCTTCTTTTAGGTATTGATCCTTCAAGGGGTATCAGGCCCTAACCACCATCTCCTCCTTGTCCATCTTTCAGGTGATCTGCATCTTCAGGATAAGGTTTAGAAATTCTTAACTCTTTATTTTATTTTGTATCATCTTTCTCTTTCTTAGAAATCCTCTTTTCATGCTTGATTTATGTCCCTCACCTCATAAATTAGATTTCATATTTTATGTCTCCTCCTTATGGATCGACCCCTTCCTCATCCTTAACTTTTCATATTTGAAAACTGGAAATTTTTAAATATTATAACATAATTTTAACTGATACCAACATAATTAACTCATTTTTAAATGCACCAAGTGTAGGCTTATCAATTGGCACCTCATAAATTGGTACCTTAGCATACTAATTGAGATAAATACCACTAACTAATAACACAAATTCTTAGGTTGGGACCACTCAATGTACATTTGTATTCACATAAAATGACTATGTAAGTGTTTTATCAACCCTAAAATGATTATATCCATTATTAAATGATGTTTTAAATTTTTTGGTGTTTTAGATTTTTTTTTGAAGTTTTTACATCATATTCTTAAATAAAATATTATTTTAGTCAAAATATGTTTTATGAATTTTCTGTCATTAGGTTCAAGAACATATCGTTTATCTAACTTAGAATGTATAATTTTTTTATTTTTTAGAATTAAACTTTAGGCTCTATGAACTAATTAAGGTTATTTGCTTTTAATTTTGGGCCCTATAGGTGTCTCCATTTGATTTGTCAAATGGCAACCAATAAATGCTTTATGTAATGATTAAAAATTACTTTTTATGATCATTAAAGAAGATGTTTTTATGGCATTGCATCAAGATACATTATAATTTCTTATTACGGTTTAAACTACCCATTTTTAATCAGTCTACTTCATCCCATAAGAACATCAAAAGCTGTGTTTTTGTCTTCTTCGCATGTACACAACATGCACATGCATGTAACTAGCATAGACATGTCCATGTGTGAATAGTGTAACAAAAAAATTGGATTTGTTTCATGATGATCCATCACCACGTCATAAGCCCACGATCGCTTAATGTACTCCCTTTGTTACTATTTTCACCATGACATGTAGCCGAGTGTGGTTGGATAAAGGGAGTAACTTGAGATGTGGCATGATCAAACATGCATCACCATGTCACATGTTCACCATTATTTAATTTAATTATTTTTTATCTTCTTTTATGCATAGGGACATGTGGTGCCTCCCAAGACATATATCATGGTAGAACTCACATCAATCATTGCATCAAATATCCAATAAGTTAAGGAAAGAAACCTATGACATGAAGCAATGGTGTCACAACAACAAGGATAAAGAACATTTTACATAATGTGTTAATACTTCTCTATTAGTATTAAGTCATTCATTTGACATAACATAATGATTTTTTGGTATCATATGATGAATAGTACCTGAATACAAAAGGCACAGAGCATATATGTGGGAAAGAGCTGAAGAAGTGGAGCTTACATAAAAACCACATGATTTGGGATTCAAAGATGACTAGCTGACAAAGGGCAAGTATTTGATGGGGTGCCCAAGTATTGTAGTTCATTATTAAGCTTATCTACTTCTCCCATTAAAGGATCATCCCACTGAGGGTTTTCATTTACCAGTCCTATATTCGTATTTTGAGTTTGATACGACATCGATCCTAATTACTATGGTGTCTCTTTCACTTTAAATTGGAAGATATGGGATGTAATGTGATTACTGCTTATATTACATGGCTTTCAATGCTATTTCATCATGTTCATCTATTACATTTTCTAGAAATGGGGTTATTTGTCAGGGGACAATATGATTTACTTTTTTTCCTTTAAGCATACATTGCAGTCGCATTTTCCAATCCAAAAGCAGATTTCTTGAAAAAGTGTCATCAATCGGTCAACTTACCTATAATTTAATAATCTTTATTCTAATTCTTCAAATGAGAAGCTTCCCATATTTCCCAAACTATATCATAATATGTACAAAAATGGGTCAATATTCATAAAACCATGTTTTAGTTTGTCTATATATCCTCACTTTGGTGCTTGGGTTTATCTGGATCATAAGTCATGGGATAAGATTGTCCCATAAGAGTAGATGTATTGATTCCACTCAAATAATCTGAAAATGGTTGTTTCATGCGGATGGGCCATGGGAGCTACTTACCTGTAGCTTTAAATAACCTATCCCTTGAGGTTGTTATACCTCAGCCAATACTCATTGGGAATCTAGCTGTAATTTGCTCAACCATCTGCTCAAAAATAGATGACTCACTAACTCGATGTATTAGGTTGAGTATAGGATGTTAAGTGAGATGTCCCTCTTATCCTAGATCCTATATATAAGGTTGGTACCCTCTAGTGACATCCACCAGTTGTCCCCGTAGAATTAGAATGCAGCAACAATCAAGAGAATATTGATTGAATGAGATTTTCTAGAATCATCTTATTTTTTGAAAAAATAATTTATTGATATGAATGTGACAATACATTAAGAGGAATACGCTGTGGGCCATCACCATTGATGTGAGCGTTTCTGTTTCAATGGAGTTTGTAAATAATATTTTGTTGAGCTTTTAGAGATCACTGTTGTGGTTATCCCTGCGAAATGCTTGGCCAGTGCTCCTTCACTCTAGTTGGGTTCCTGATAACACCCTAAAATCGGTCTTTATTTCAAGAAATCTCTCACAATTTTATGCATTTAACGAGATTAAAAGGGGTTTTTATCATCTATTTACTTGAAATTAATTTTTTCAAGTGATTTCTGATTTTTCCCTAATTTACTGTTAATTTTATGATTTTTTAGGGATTTATTTGAGCTTGAAATAATTATTTTCAAATGAAAATAGCAGGTTTAATATTTAATTTTGAGGTTAATTAGTATGGGGATGATTTTCTGAATTTTCTAGAATTTTCTGGAATTTTCTAGGATTTTTTAGGATTTTATTGGATTTTTCTGAGATTTATTTGAGGAAGAAATGAATTTTTAATGAGGAAAAGGATATATTTATGAGGAAAAATGAGTGTTGAAGTGATTTTCAAATTTCGGGGGAGTTTTCTTAAATTAGTGTTGCAATTATGCCCTTAAAAACAGCTCTCGGTCGTGCATGCAGGCGTAAATATGCTATTTAAATAGTTACAGGGTTTTATTGCAATACATCAGCAATTTTTATTGGTTTTTATGAGAAGGAGAGAGAGAGAGAGAGAGAGCAAATAGGACATATACATAAATATTTTTGGGCGGCGTCCTTTTGCATGTCCGCATTAAATGAGGGACTTGATTGCAAAATTCCAGGCCACTCTCTCTCCGAGAGGTAAGCTCATCTCCCGTGCTGTGCATGCAAAGTGCATGCACGGGAGATGACGTGGCATCTTATGAATGGCTTACGTTATAAAAAAGGTAGAGGTACGTGCAAATTGCTAAGTATTATATTGTTTTTTTATTATTTTTCTTTATTTTTTATTCCAGGCCAAGGGGTGCGTGGCGCGACGAGAACGAACCTGCAGTTTGAAGTTCAAAAGCCATCAGCCAATGAGAAATCGACACGTCATATCGTGTTTTAAAAGAAAATAATTAAATAAATGGATTTAAATCCAATGGTTAAAATTGGTTTAAATTCATTTATTCATAACTTTTGATCCTGAGGTCCGATTGAGATGATTTTTTTATGGATTTGCTCGCCTTGACCCCCTCTTTCTATCTATAGTTTTTGAATCATTCAGATCAATTCTACATTCATAGATAAAAATAAATTACTATATGGGGGTAAAATGGTGATTTTCACCATCTAACCTAAGTATAAAAGCTGGATTCGAGAGGGGGAGCTCATTCTTGATGGTGATCTATGACAGCTGAAAGAAAGAGAGGAGCTCCATCTTGGATCAACCTATTTGGTACTTTTTCCTTCTTTGTATTTGAATTGTTGGTGTATTTTGGATGATGTTAGTTTAATTTCTTGATTGTTCTTCTTGATTCTGGTCTGAACTTCTAAATTGCTTGGCTTGAGCGGCATGTACAAGCCCTTACTAGGATTGAGAGGAGAAATTGAGAGATTTACCCAGCTATTCCAAGTGCATATTAAAACAAAACTATAAAAAAATTTCAATTTCTAGGAGATTAAATTTCCCTTTTTATTATCCAATAGAGTAGTTATTTTTTAATTATCAAGCCTACAGAAACAACCAAAACAAATCAAAATTTTCTCCTCTCAACCTCTCTAATTGACCTCTTTGACCCTTTTCTTTGGATCAAAGAAGCCAATTTAAAGCCCCATATTCTTCTATTCCTCTCATCTTTCCTACCTCCCTTTCTAAATTTCTCATTTAATTAGGGTGATTTGATCTTCATTGAATATCAAATTAACTTTAATTAGTGTCAAATTACTCAATTATATCTTCAACTGAATTTACTTACTAGCTTCCCTTGGATGATACCCTTTACTTATCACTACACATCTTAAGTAGGGTTTTTATAAATTTTATTGTATAAGCTGAAATTGACAACGTTAAGGGATTAAAATTTAGTAAAATTTACCCCTATTTTTGGCTTATCAGTTCCCTTTTGTGAGAGAATCTTTCCTACAGGTGGTGGACATCAGTTAAATGTTTTTTCTTTCTCCATTTCTAGAAGTGTGTCTTTAAATTAGCATTTGATATATTTTATGCTTAACTCTTTTAAGGTACTAAAAGTTTAAATTCACAACTATTTTTGTGTTGTGCCAGATGTTCTCATTTACAAGAATGTTTTGCTCATGTTTTCC
This sequence comes from Wolffia australiana, assembly GCF_029677425.1. Lineage (NCBI taxonomy): Eukaryota > Viridiplantae > Streptophyta > Magnoliopsida > Alismatales > Araceae > Wolffia > Wolffia australiana. Next base: position 20,990,303 of record NC_135839.1, read on the forward strand.
CATTTATGATCAGGTTGTATTACATTTTCAATATTGTCTTCATTTTATTCAGATGTTTGGCACAAAATGTTTTACTTTCTACAAAAGAGCATGTTGCAGTGAGGCATGAATGACTTAACAAAATATAATTTCACATTGCCCCTTGTGTGGTATAAACATCCTGAAGCTAGTTGTTTTTTGATGATACATGGATGAATAAATTTATATTAAAAACTATGTAGAATGCATGGAGGTATGTAAAATGGAAGAGTTGAGATTGATGTTAAAGTTCTAGTTGTATATGTGTATAATTTTTCAAAAGTACAAGATACTCCTCATATGGACTCAGATTATCAGTGACTATAGCATTTGAAAGGAGATAAAAGGAGGCCAACCGAGGTCACTTTGAAAATAGATTGAACCTTGGAAGCCAATTAGTAAATCATGACATGTCCCATGTATCATCCCCCATTTTATACTCCTGATCTCCTAGAGACAGTTTCAAAGATACATGACATTGAAAAGGGTTGGCTTGGCCTTTCCTTGGAGCTCAGCGCATCTTGGTGTTTCTTCAATGGGACATCAACTTGAAATATTTTGTTTTACAGCTTCTAAGATAGATTTGAATCCTCATGCTCGAATTCTTTGATTTTTTGTTTTTCCTTTTTTTAAGTATGTGATTTTGGCTTGAATTTAAGCTTTTGATAGCATAGCCTTTTTGAAATTTGGCACACTTGACTGTCCTTTGCATAGGTCTATTGGCATTCCCCCGTTTGAAACACTGGCTCCACCCAATCCTTTGAATTCAGGTTTGGTTCCCCATTCATTCGCAAGCTGTCCTGATCAAAGTCACTAGTGACACAAGCATAAACTATGTTGAGATCATGACATAGAGCCTAATTTACTGTTTGGACTGACACATCCAACCCACTTCCAAGGTGATCATTGAAAGCCTTCCATTGTCTCGATTTTTTCTCCTCCGCCACATTATCTTCAGGGATGCTATATGGGAACTTTAAATATGGGCATGATGTATATTCTTTGACTTTGTTAAAGGTTTGCACATATGCTATGATGCCTATGTATCTTATAGTGCCAACGGCATAGCATGGACTGTCAGCATAATGATAAATGTGAATGACTACCATATTATTATTTTGTTGATGATATGAGTTATAGATGGCAGATAATAGAATTTTCACAAAAAGAAAGATTTCATCTGGATTTCCTCGTTATTCCCCAACGTACTATATCTGCTTTTTCTATGCAATGTATTGACTTTTGCTTCTATTGGTGACTGTCCTGTTAGATTGTTTAATATGAGTTAATCCAAGCTTCTCCATTTGATATGCGCTTCTTTCAGCTTGTGGTCACTCTTATAGCTTCAAAAACTGAAATCATTCTCCTGAAAAACTGCATGGTTAGCTAATGCATCATAGACAATATTCCCTTATATGTATATATGTCTGATTTCGTCTATACTTCCACGTAAAATCATAAAAGAATGTGTTTTTTTAAGGGCTGCTTTGATTTTGCAACCTTTGTTTTGCATTAGAACGTTTATATGTTATTCTCAGGAATAGAGGGCACAAGTTTGCATGTTCCATTTCTTTGAAAACCAATTCCATGTTATTTCTTCCCATTCACTCTTGATAATTAGATGCTCTACCAAACCCCCATGTGCATTCCTGATGCAACACTCACATTTAGATGCAAGGTTTATTCCAATTTTCTGAATGTTATGATCTAGGGGGAAAATGTTAAATATTATTTTTCACATTAAAATTTCTATATGAGTTGGTATTTTTGCATCCCAAATAGTCTTGGCAGGTTGGTGTATGGGATGTTTGTCTCGTATAAACTCCAAGCTGATATGGTTGAAAATTGGCCACTTGTATCATTGGTGTTTGAGATACAAATATTTAAAACTATAACCTTCTCCCAAAAGGATTGTGGGATCCCACAAACTTGTGAGTAAGATTCTAAGTTATAGTTATTCAATTATCATCGGGGATTTTAGTATTTGGTATTTGGGCTAACAGTCCTAGCCATGACAGTTCATGTACCACACATTAATCTTACCCTGACCTAGTCTCCCGCATAAAATGTCATTCATTTTCTGCCAAATAAGTTTTGACTTCTGTATTTATGTAGGGAAACAACAAGAATTCACATCTACATCCCAATTCCCAAATTTTTCTCTTACTATTTTTTATCATAATGAGATTTTTGGAATTAAAAATCCAAGCTCTTTTCATTCTTAGAACTTTCATTACAACCTCTAATGGATGAATGCCCAATGTTTTTTCATCTTTAGGATATAATACATTTTTCTAGGAGATCCAGTGTCTTCTCCTTTTTTCCCCATCGGTGGACCATAAGAAGTAAGCCATCACATTTTTATCAAATGTAATGGTTTTTTGGCACATCAGATACAGAGAGAGTATGAATTGGCTGATATTTAATATGTGATTGATTAGGGTAAGCTGACCTCCTGATGAGAGAATTTTTCATTTTGAATCATCAAATTCTTGACAAAATATTATCAAAAGAAATAGCTTTAGCTTGCTCGGAGAAAATGGAGAATTCTAAATAAAAAATGGAATTCCTATTATAGTAAACAGTGTTAGACCACGAATTTGGTTTTTCCTATGCAGGGACGTTTTATTGGAAGCATAAAAGACACTCTTTTGTTATTTTTCTCTAGCAGACGTCATGTTTAGTAACGAGCTTTTTTTATTGATTGTATCATCAATAAAAAGACATTGAGATATAATGGGAGCACCATGTTTAGTGAAATATGGTTTAGTTTCTTCATATACTATTGAGTTCTAATATTTTTACTGAGTGCTTATTTTGCTAAAATGAATAAGCTAGGGGAGATTGGATATCCTTATCTTAAACCTCTAGATGCTTGGAAAAGGGGGTCGTGTTTCCATCTATAAGTACCAAAAAAAATTAGATTCAATGCTTGCACAGATGATATTTATTCATTCCATACATAAGCCAATTTTTTCTAAGGCTGATATGAGAAATTTCTATTTTATCCTATCATATGTTTTTCCCATATCAAGTTTTATGGTTACATTTTGACCAGGAATTTTATGGTTTAATGATTGCGTAATTTTATGAATTAACCTAACAATCTCATGATTTTTTTTCACTTTTAGAAAGCCAAATTATTTTTCAGAATTAAGTTGAGGTAGGAGCGAGCTTAATCTATTGTTTAAAACTTTAGTAATGATTTTTTAGATGACATTACATAGGCTAATGGGATGCATGTCATAAAGAGATTCCAGATTTGATTTTTTTGCATCAGGGCTAAAAAAGTCACTTTCCAAGAGAGTGAAAAGGTTTTGTTTCAATGAAAGTCTGTACTTATAGGCACACGTCATGTTTTACAATATCCCAGCAGATAATGAAGAAACAAGGTGTGAAGTCATCATATCCTGGAGTGCAATCTGCGCTCATCGATTGTAAAACTGACTCTATTGCTTGCATGGTTGGGATGTTATAGATCATTTGGTTACCAACTGATGTAACTCCTATTGGAATGACTTAGTTGTTCTTCATCAAGTCTATTAGCCTGAGATGTGAGCAGAATTTGGTAAAAAATAACTGCCTCAGTTTCCAAGTTTTTTTGGTTCATTATTATGTCGACTCTAATATAGTAGGCATCTCTTTTGGCTCTTCAGTTAACAATGGCGTGGTAATATTTGGTGTTCCTTTCTAACAATGGCATGGCTCATCATTATGTTTGACTTTTTGTTTAAGAAACGAATAAATTTGATCTTCTTTGAGTTCCAGCCTTTTTTTCAAGGGAGTCAATTCATCCCATGTACCATCACTCCAATTTTGGTCTACTTCATATTCATTGGTGTCTATTCATTTTTCAAATTTCTTTTATTTTTCCTTGTAAATGTTTCCAAATGACTCTCTGTTACATGATTTTAAAGTTAATTTCAGAGCACATAGTTTGTTGCTCAGATTAGACACGGGGTTCCTATCCCTCAAAGTTCCCCATGAATTTTTAATCAAGTTAAGGAAATGTTAGTATTTTAGTCCACTTCGCTTGAAATCAAAAGGGTGGTCTTCTATCTCTTTTAACTTTCTCTCAAAACCTTAACATAATAGGCACATGATCCTGAAAGTCTATGGGATAGATATTTGATCTTACAATTGGAGAAATTATGTGCCCCAGAATTCATCAAAATTATATCCAATCTTTCATATATTCGGTGGGGGCCTCTTCTCCCATTACACCATGAAAATCAATTTCCCAAAATGGGGGCGTTCAGACAGCTATATTGGCATAATTACATAATTAAATTCATCCTGTCCTAGGGTACATGGTGCAATTCCCCTTTTTTTCATCCCAACTTCTAATGACATTAAAATCTCCCCCCACTATCCATGGCTTGTTCATTGTGCTGTATTTATTAATCGGTCCATTCCATAAGTCCATCCTTCTGTCATGGTGATAAGAGTCATAGATAAACAACATCATAACTAAATTTCGTTGATATGAAGCTTCTATTGTAAGGCTTTGGGAACATTCATCAATAGGTCTAATGCCAATACTATCATCCCAAAATATCCAAACTTTACTTATCCTCTGAACTATACATCCTCCAAATCTCAAACTTAGTCAAAATGTTTCTAATCGTGTTTTCTTTGCAATCAGTTATAGAATTCCCCTATTTTAATTTCAAAATCTCTAACTATTTCCATTATCAGTGCTTTGTTTCTGCTCTTTCAATCCCACGACAGGTCCATATAACAGTATTTATCATTTGATGTTAGGGTGAATTTATCGCATTCTCTCTAAAGGGCTTTCAATTTTAGATAAATGGGCTTCCTTAATTTGAAAGGTGCCATCCTTTATTACTGTCTTTGGATTTAATCTCATTATACACTAAGTTTTCATCTTCTGAAACTGTAATCTGTAGAGAATCCGTTGTGGCTTTAATACATAGTCGGAATTATCAGTCATAGAATGTGTCCTAAGGTGTGATCATCTTGAATTTTCTCTTTTTGAGGCACAGTTGTCTCTGTCTCTATGCAGGAGACAGAGGGAGAGAGAGAGTAAAGGATATGCAGAGGCCGAAAAACGATGAATAAGCATCTGTGCCAACCTGTGTTATGGTCCTAGCACGATGGGCTTCCTCGTCCAGTACTGCTCGAACCTCTGCCTTGCGTATTCACCGTAGTCGAAGTTAATGTTGTTGACGTGCTTCTGTAGAGAAAGAGACAGTCAGAACAATGGATTCCTACAGTGCACGGAAATATTAGAGGGAACAATGCATTCTCATTATGAAATTCCTAAAATGTAACGCATGTACACATTCCCAAACTGGTTTCAAAATTGCTCCACGAATGGGTTGCCACTAGAGTGGCGTCCCATTCAGCATAAGTCAAAACAGGACGATTTCACTTTTTTTTTTTTGAAAGATGAACGATTCATAAATATTTAATAATGAATAAGGGGTTATTTATGTTACAGAGAAAATAAAGCGACAAAACTGTTAAGATCAATAAGAGATTCTATTCATTAGAAGTATTATATATGAGGAAGAGAGAGCGAGAGAGAGGCAGAGTTAGAGATAGAGAGAGAGAGACTCACCGACACTATTCCCCAGAGACCCCATAACAGGTGACTGGCCAGAGCGTACTTCTCGACGTCCACCAGCAGCTTCTCCAAGTCAACGCCGTAGACCTCCTTTCCTAATCGGGAAATCTTAGAACAAAACAGTACCCTACATGTAAATATCTCAGAAACTTCAACAGAGCCGCTCACCTGAGCTAAAATACGCCTCCGCAAATCTCCGCCGTTCATCCGGATCTGGGCGGCACCAAAAAGTCAACTACTAACCTAAAAGTCAACTCTCGGTCAAAACAGACTCAACCTGGGTACCGAGTGAAGTCCAACACGTGAGGGGTCTCGGTGTGGTAGTCCGCAGCCATCTCGCAGAAGTGGTTAGCGAGGTCGAACGCGATGGGGTTGTAGCTCGAGTACTCGTAGTCCTGGAGGTACAGGATAAGAGGGTAATTACATGCCCAAGTGAACATTGTAAGAGAAGGAAATCTCGGAAGGGCAGATGGACGAGCTTACTATGATGGTCAACGTTCTGGTGACATCATCGATCATGATATTCCCGTACTGGAGGTCGTTGTGGCAGAATCCCAGCCGTTGATCGCCGCCGATCAGTTCCATCTCCAGGCGACTGATTTCATCTTCCATCTGGTCTAGACAGAAGTCTGCCGATTCTTCTGGGGAAGCAAAGTCCTTGGCCAGTTTAAGCCAGCGCCTGATATTTTCAGTAAATAAAGAAAGGTAATCTAGGGGAAACAACGGATTTTTCTTCAAAATTAAACGGATTGACCTTAGTCGGGTCCAAATGAAGATGTTCCTGGGGCCGGGGACGTCAAGATCATGGAACTCCCTCAGATTTGCTGCGATCAACGCGGAGGTTTCTGGCTCACGCAGATCGTGGGCTGAAAGGGTCTGAAGATTTTTTTCAAGTTAAATCATTCAGCGGACAGCCATAACTCTAAACTTGTTATTACTGATTTTGGAGTAGATATATATATGATAAGAACAAGTTTCTTTCAAAAAAATATATGATAATAACAAGTAAATCAATTAACCAAAGGCGTAAGAAAATCTGGCAAAAGGGTGTTTAAAAATGGAAGCATTAGGAAACATAAAGCAAGCTTAAAATAAATTTTGGCGTATCACGACGGCCAAATCTGATTCAAACTCCTACTCTGATTCGGGTGTTTCAAACGGTTGACATTTATGTGCGATGACGATTTAATATAAAATTGGCTGGGGAACAGCAGATTATACCCCAAAAAAAGAACACCGCGAGATTGAGAAAAACTCAAATCGTAGAGTTCCAGGAATCAATATGCTAGAATTAAAGAGCAAGACCCACCGCTACTTAAAAAACATTTCTCGAATCTGCAACAAGCTTTTCCCTACAGTCATTGGTCAATCTAGTGTTATCCGAGCCGAGGAGATTCTAGCTGGGCCCCAGGACTAAGGAGAAGTAAGAAATTTGAAGGAACGGTAAAACGTTGACTCACCCTGGCGTGGATGAACTCCTCCACCCGACCTTTGTCGAACCTGCCGAGGAGCCGCGGACCATGGCCGCAGTGGGACATGAACTCGAAGGTGCGGATCTCGTCTTCCCGATCGAAGAAAAAATCTGCGCCGTAGATCCGGAGAAGCACGGCGCGATGCGAAGCCACGTGGCCCCGCGAGGGCCAGCTGATCTGATACACCTCGTTCGTCATCGCCCCTGTCAGAAAGACGACTTCCATCGCCGCGTGGTCCTCAACATCGCGCCACCTCGACGCCAGATCATGGAGAATATCCTTCGCTTCCTGCGGGATTCTGGAGAAAATTTCCAGCGCTTCTCCTCTCCCGGCCTCCACCATATTCCTGCTAACACAGATCAATATTTTGTGACAGAAAGAGGAATTCAAATCCGTTTATCCTCATTCTCCGGCGAGAAACCCTCGCCGGAATCGGTTCAATGAACTTCATCCACATCCAGAAATTCATCAAAGAGAAACAAACTTCCTATCGCCAAAGGTGAATTGATCTCCTCAAATCTCCGCGATCCAGGCAAGAAAATCACGAAAAACGCGATAGAGTGGAGAAGAAGACTGTACCGAGAGAGAGATTGCGCTTGGGAAATGCGAAATTCGCCAAGAGACTGCCACCGCTTCCAGCCCGGCACGGTTGCTTGGGACAGACGCTCCCGTGCCTTTTCTTTCCCTGGAGTCCTCGACGAACGAAGCCTGCCCCGTCCCTTTAAATACCGCGGACTTGCCGAATGTCGGACGTCACCGATGACGACATTGTCTTCGTCTTCGTCCTGGAGAAAAAAATCCTTCTTTCTCCCCAGGATGACGAAGTTGTACGATTTGTCACTATATATCCGGATCGTCCCGGACGGGGACGAAGGACGGAGCGGGACGGATTTCGTCCCGACCTATGTCCGACTAGACATGGTTCGCTTTGTGCGAATCCGTGCGATTTATGCGTTCTGTTCGGATTTCCGAACAGAACAAACTCTAAAACGAACCGCACTTCGCACAAACTCTCTGTCCTCACTCCCTCCCTACTCCCTCTGTCCTCCTCCTTGCCGCCCTCCTTGCCGTCAGTCCGCCCTCCTCTAGGGCTTCCTCAACCCTCGGTCCGCCCTCCTTGCCGTCGCTCTCCGCCCTCCTTGCTGTCGGATCACCCTCTGCGAGGTAAGAACTCACCCGTTCTCTCCCTCTCCCTCTTCTTCTCCGATTCTCTGTCTCTCCCTCTCTCAATCACTCCCCCTCTCCCTCTCCCTCTCCTTATTCTTCTCTCGTTCACTAACTCTTCCTCACGCTCTCACTGCCCCTATTCTTCTCCATTTTTGGATCTCCCACATTCCCTCTTACTCTCCCCTCTAGGCCTCTCCCTCTCCCTTGCCAATGTCACGGTGTATATTCATCTCCAATTCTCTGCCCCTCACTGTCTCTCATTCATTCTTCCTGCCCCTCTCCCTCTCCATATCCATGTCTCCCCCTCTCACGGTCTCTCTTCTTCAAAAGTACTCTGTCCCACCCTCCTCTCTCAATCTCTCATCCTCTCTCTATCTGTCTCCATGTCTATGTCTCTCACTGTCCATCTTCCTCTTTTTCTCCAATTCTGCATTGTCCCTTCTCTCAATCACTCTTCCTCTGCTTCTCCCTCTCCCGTCGCCAATCTCTCTCCCTTTCACGGCGTATATTCATCTCAAATTGCGCGAATTGTGCGCTCTTATTTTCGCACATCAAACGAACAGAACAGAGAACAGACCCTTGTGCCGTTCGTTTGTGCAAATTTTTTGTGCGAATTAAATGAACAGAACAGAACACACATGTCTACGTCCGACATAATCTCAGGGACGATGGACGGGACGGTTTTTTTGTCCACCGACAAAAAATTCGTCCCGTCCAATTATCTCGGGATGATTTTTCATACCGTCCAGTCCTCCCGGGACGAATTTTTTTGTCCCAGACGAAAAACACGTTATATATTTTTAATATATTATAATAAATTTCACATTTCTCGGGGAGCAGCGGCAGCGGCCACTGGGGAGGATTGTTGCGATGCAGATCTTCGTGAAGACTCTGACGGGGAAGACGATCACACTCGAGGTTGAATCCTCCGACACGATTGACAATGTCAAGGCGAAGATTCAAGACAAGGAAGGAATTCCCCCCGACCAGCAACGTCTCATCTTCTCCGGTAAGCAGCTCGAAGACGGACGAACCCTAGCCGACTACAACATCCAGAAGGAATCCACTCTTCACCTCGTGCTCCGCCTCCGTGGTGGTGCGAAGAAGAGGAAGAAGAAGACCTACACCAAGCCGAAGAAGATCAAGCACAAGAAGAAGAAGGTCAAGCTCGCCGTTCTTCAGTTCTACAAGGTCGACAACAGCGGGAAGATCATGAAGCTTTGCAAAGAGTGCCCTAATCCCGCGTGCGGTGCCGGTACTTTCATGGCGCACCATCACGACCAATACTACTGCAGAAAGTGCGGCCTCACGTACGTGTACGCGGGGAACAAGGCTACGGCGGAGTAGAGTCTGGTGAGAGCGATGTGGTGAAATTATAATCCTTGGATTTTGATTTTGAGCATGTTATTTTCTGTGTTTAGATGAGACGATTTTCTCAATCTTAGTCAATTGTGTTTCCCTTTTTTTTTAAAAAAATATATTATTATATATTATAAATTGTACTATAGATGCCACGTGGCAACATCTAAACTGTCGGATGTGAATCCGGCGGTTTTATGCCCAGATTTGTCCGTCCCTCGTCAGGGGGCCTCCGGACAGACGATTTTTTCATCTCACGGGATGAAAACCGTCCCGTCTGGTGGCCAGCGGACGAATTTTTGTCCCATAAGTCGTCCGGAGACCTCGGACGTGACAATTTTTTGTCCCGGGACGAAAAAATCGTCACGTCCGCGTCCCAGATGTATATTTATCACACTCAGGCGACGGATTATTCGTCCCATGTCAAGGAAACCACTAACCCGACTCAATGACCTTTTTAAAATCCAGCTATGCCCTGGACCCCACCCCATCGGATTTTATTCATGTTATGGTTGAGTGTTTGCAAGAGTGTATATATATCCTAATTACACACAGACCCCATTGGCCCACACCCATGAAACAAAGTAAACAGTAGGGGTATCTCTGTTGGTCGCCATCTTTTTAATGATGGATAGAGTAGGTGGATAGAGTTTATAGTGCAGGGATGTAGACGGGACGATTTTTCATCTCGGGACGAAAAAATATCCTGTCCAAAGATATGGACGGATTTCGGGACAAAAATTTGTCCTCGGGACCACCTGATGGGACGGTTTTCGTCCCATGGGACGAAAAAACCGACCGTCCAGAGGTCTCGGACGTTGGACGGACGAATCTGGACGGAAAACCGCCGGCTTCACATTCGACGGTTGAGATGTAGCCACGGGCCTCGCAATGACAATTTGCACCAAAGTCCATGTTTTTTATGTGCGTGCGAACGGACGCTGCTCAGAAATAATTGTACATATGGCCCTTCGCATTCTCTCTCCTCCGTAATTCTATATTAATATATTTAAAATATAAAATCGGGTTTTTTCGTTCTAGAATGACGGACGGGACGAAAATTCGTCCAGGAGGACTGGACGAGACGATTTTCTGACCGTCAGACGAAAATTCATCCCATCTGTCCCTGCACTGAATCCGTATGTCAGACGGAACAAAATTAGTCCGTCCCGTCCATCATCCACGTCCGGGATGATCCGGAACTATAATAAAGATGGTGTCGTCTCTGTGATTGGCTTATCACGTGGATAGGTAGACATGGTCGTTCTGTTTGCTTTGTGCGAATTGGTGCGAATTGTGCGTTCTGTTCAGATTTTCGAACAGAAAAAAATCAAATTCGCACAGAACATCGCACAGCCCCGTGTGCGGTTCGCTGAACACTGTGCGAATTTTGTTAGAATTGTGCGAATTTTTACCCATTGTGCAAATTTTGTTCGAATTGTGCGAATGTGCGAATTTGTGCGAATTGTACGAATTTTGTTCGGATTGTGCGAATTGTTCGAACATCTGTTCTTATTTTCGCACAAAAAAGAACAGAACAACGAACAGACCCCCTGTGCGGTTCTTCTGTGGGAATTTTTTGTTCGTTTCAAAAGAACAGAACAGAACGACCATGTTTATGGATAGGGTAGGTGACGTCTCTGTGATGTCGACAGCACCTAGGCAAGACCGCACATGCGCTCCCCCCTGCATCACTCCACATGATAAGCCAATCACGAAGAGCCGGCAGACCGAGTCTCTGAGCGCTGATGTGATTAACATTTTAACATTGTTTTAAGGAATAATCTGTGACGTTGACCTCATGGACGTCAAGTAAACTGTCAATGACAATTTCCGTTGACGTCAGTATAAACCTGCCGACTTGCCTTCAGAGGATGACGACATAGTTTCGTCATCTCCGCCTTTATAATAACTGAATTTGAACGGCCCAGTTTTCCCGCCGAAAAGGGGGAAGAAACCAGCTAGAAGACGAACCAGAGAAGAACGAGAAGAAGAAGAAGAAGCGGCAGCGGCGGCGAGTGCGTTCTCCGGCCGCGGCTCAAGATCTGCACGGGGAAGAGGCAGCGCGCCGTGGACAAGTTCTTGGCGGAGATCTTGGCGAGGCCGTGGAAATCGCAAGCTCGGACGTCCTGATCCTGCATCTGGAAGTACATATTGAAGGCGTAAGAGACATTACCGCGAGATCCGAGGCCGTTGCAGGAAGATCCGAAGCCGAGCGAGGTGCAATCGCCGTTCGCGCAGGCGTAGTTCACGCTCGCGGCCAGCCGATCGGTGTTCTTGGCGGCCTCGTTGAAGACGCACCACCGCGGGGGCAAGTATTCGACGGCCTTGGCCGGCTCCGGCATCCGATCTCTTCCTCTTAAGCTCAGATCCATGGCGAACTTGGGGCGGCCGTCGTAGCGGAAGATCCCCCAATGGCGCTCGAATCCGCCGGGGAGAATGCTCTTCAGATCCTCGTCGATCAGGCCGAACAGGTAGACGTGGAGCTTTCCTGGCCGTAGAGGCGTGCCTTTGCCGCTGGCGAGGTTTCTGAGGAGTCCGTCGTAGAAGCGCTTGGCGTAGGCGGGATTGGCGTTCTTGTCGCCGTCGGTCGGCCAGCCGACCTCCCCGACGATGATCTTCATGTCGGGGGCGCCGGCCTTGCGGAGAGACCAGACTAGGGTGTCGAAGTTGGCGTCGAAGACGTTGGTGTAGTTGATCCGACGGTCGAGAAACGATCTGCGGGAGCCGTCGAAGAAGGCGAAGTCCAAGGGGAAGTGCGGGTTCTGGTAGAGGCTGAGGAAGGGGTAGATGTTGACGACGAAGGGAGAGCCGTTGGATCGGAGGAAGTTGACGATGCGGAGCATGATCGGACGGATGTCCTTGCGGAAGTCGCCGGCGGACGGGACGGGGTTGTCGGAGGGCGAGTCGTAAACGTCGGCGTTGAGGGGGATGGTGGCCTTGATCTTCTTCCCCAGCCCCGCCTCGTCTAGAGCTCTCTGGATATTCTTCAGCGCCGGAATCGTCGTCTTCATGAAGGAGCCGTTGTAGCTCTTCAGAAACGGCTCGTTCCCCACGGCCACGTACCTGCGTGAAGAACAACACTGAAGAACATGAAGAAGAAGAGGCTGGATCGTGATTCGTGAACGTGGAGGAAGATTGAACAGGTTAGTGTAAGGCGGGAGAATGTGGAACAAGAAGAAGCTCAAACAAGTTAGAGAACGGTAGAAAAACAAGAGGAAGAAGCCGTATCGAGGTGGAGAATGCCAGAAGAATGAATTGAAGAAGCTCGAAAAATGTTATTGGTACGTAGAAGAAGAAGAAGTTTGAGCAAGTCAGTGGTAAGAAGCAGCAGCAGAAGAAGAAGTTTGAACAATTCAGTGGTATGCAGCAGCAGAAGAAGAAGAAGTTTGAACAATTCAGTGATAAACAGAAGAAGACGTTTGAACATGTCAGTGATGAGCAGAAGAAGAAGCTTGAACAAGTCGGTGATAAGAAGAAGAAGAAGCTTGAACAGTTCTGTGATAAGCAGAAGACGCATAAGAAGAAGCTTGAACAACTCAGCGATGAGCTGAACAAGACGAAGAAGCTTTAACAATTCTGTGATAAATAGAACAAGCATAAGAAGAAGCTTGAATCATTCGGTAATAAGCAGAACAATTAGAAGAAGGAAGAAGAAGCTAGAACACGAAGCCGGAAGAACCTAGAACGAGTTAGTGAAAGGCAGAAGAACTAGAAGAAAACTACCGAATAAGGAGCTAGAATTATCACATACAATTTAGGGAAAGGAAGAAGAACAAAAAGAAGAAGCTAGAACACAAGAAAACGTTTGTGAAAAGCAGATAAACAAGAAGAAGTTTGAACAGTCAGTGAAGGCAGAAGAACAATAAGAAGATGCGACAGGAAGAAGGATGTGATTTCAACTCCAAAAACAAAAAATCTAGTGACAAACAGACGAACAAGAAGAATAAGAAGATTTTGCGTACCTGATGTCGACGCCACCGGGGAAAGCGTAGCGGGAGACGTTCTGCTTAACCCAATCCCTAGCATTATCGTACTTGGTCATGCGACGGAGCTGATCGTTGGGGATGGCGACCATAATCTCGATGCCGGATCTGGCGAGGGAGCTCACAGTCCACTCGTCGGCGTCGAAGAGCTTCACCTTCTTAATTCCATTGGATTTGAGCATCGCCACCACCGCAGAGGGCAGCATCTGGTGAGACATCATCGTCCCCCAGTTCACTCCGATGCTTCCTTCCGAAAAGGAGGAAGAGCAGATCATCGCCATGGCCGCGAAGGTAAGCGATAAGTACCGATTTTCTTCTGCGAATTTCGATCTCGCCATTGTCGCCTGGAAACCGCGCTCAGTCTCTGCCCGAGGAAGACGACGACTGGGGGTAGACATAGCTCAACGACTTTCTGTTTGAACGATTGATTGTGACGATAATACCCCTGATGGTTGTGGCATTTGTTTTATTGCCATTAGGTGATTTTTTTGTTTTTTTTGGCCGTGTTTTTTAATTTATAACAGACTCGATTCCCTGCCCTATATCTCTTTACCTGTCTCTCATTTCCCGGCCACTCTCGGCGCGGCTCCGACAGCTGAGCGACGGAGCTTCTCCGAGAAGGTTATCAGAGGTGCGAGCGAGTAAATTTCGGTTTCCTTTTCAGTTTTACGTTGCTCGTTTCATTTTCAGCTTGTGAATTCTCCTGATTTATGTTCGTTTTGGAGATCCCCGGACGGAGGTTGGGATTAATTGTTTTGGTACGTCAGTATGGTGTTATGAAAATTTTGGCTCAATTGACGGATTTAGAACATGGAATGTACGATCGAGGGCATGATGCGTTGTTTTGCTGAAATGTGCGTTAATGCGGTGGAAGTTTGTTTCAGATGACAACACTGAAGTTATCTCAGTTGAGATTTTTTTGAAAAATTGTAGCGGATGAATTAGAAATCTGCAGCATAATGCAGTATTTTTATAATTTAGTAGGCTATACCCTTCCTGGCGGCAACGGAAGATTTGTTCTTGTATTATTGTTTTGTATTGTGCTTTGTATTTTTATATTTTTTCTTCGCCGCTAAAGAATATCTTCTACAGTGCTTCCTGTAGTCTTGAGAATATTAAATTATATTATCACTTCATCTTACAGTGAGCAACTCGAATTATTACCGGGATTAGGCAGGTCTTTAAGACAATAAATCAGTACTGATATCATCATTTTCGCAGGAAGCTTTAATTCAATTCTGATGGGTCCTCCAACTCTGGTTGTTGAAAATAGAGGCTCTTCTGGTACTACATTTATCCTCCTCTTTTGACATCTGTAAATTTAAGATGATTTTCGTCAGCTGTGATTTAAAGGAAATGAACCATTTTTGCATCCTATAATTGGTATGTGTTCGCGAGATAAAACTGATTCCCCATGATGCATTATTTCTAGCTCTTTGAGGATCGGAAATTATTCAGTGCTTTTTTTAATGGATTTTTTTTGCTTTTAGAAAATGATAAGCTAGTCTTTGATCCAATCACCTGTTTCGAGGCATTCTGGCCAACTGCTTACTCCATGACTTCTCATCATGTCATGAACATGTCAATGTTTCAACAGATGCTTTGAATGGCAATCATTGTGCTTCTCACTTGCGGTCCTCAAAGTCATTTGCGTCCGTTACAATGGAGGAAGGAAAATCATTTGACTTATTGCGTGTATTATGCGGTATTAATCATTTGACTTATTAATGATTTGGCTCTTATTTTATCCGTATACCTATATTCTCTAACTTTTTTTAATTGTTGCTTCCCTTGTCCTTTGTGGAAGAGGGTGTCATTGCTGGAGGAACTGCTGGCGTTGTCGTCGAGTCTGCCCTGTACCCCATTGACACCATAAAGACTCGCTTGCAGGCAGGTTAATGTTGTATTGAAATCGATCTTCGTGAAGAGTATTTGAAGTTCTTTTATTTCTTGACCAAGAATATTATATGGTTATGTTAATGAGAAATGTACGGCTATTTCAGGCTGCTCGTGGTGGGGGAAAAATTGTGTGGAAAGGACTATATTCTGGATTGACTGGCAATCTCGCTGGAGTTCTACCGTAAATCTCTTGAACCTCCAGCATTTTCTTTCAGGGATCTTCTGACCAGGATTCCACAAATTTTGGTCCGATTGATCTTATCTGCACGTCGTCAATCCAACTGATAGGTCGAACTGTTCTAATTTAATTGGCTCTGATTATAATCCTAACTGATCAATCTTTTGCATTTATCTTATCTTCACCTGGTCAATCCAATTAATCGGTCGGATTATTCTAATTTGTAACAATCTGATCCTTTCATGTTTGAGCACATCAATTGATCAAATATGCTGATCTGATCCAATATGATCTGACCCCTACTTCTGACTAACGGCTTGCCCTTGAATGCAGTGCATCAGCCATTTTTATTGGCGTGTATGAACCCATGAAACAGGCATTACTGAAGACTCTCCCAGATAATCTCAGCGCTCTTGCTCATTTTGTGAGTTAATGAAGTCAATTTGAACCATCAAAAGCTTTCATCTTGTGTGTATGTTCTTCTGATCTTAGAAGCTTCATGCAGACCGCAGGTGCCATTGGAGGCGCTGCATCTTCTCTTGTTCGGGTCCCGACCGAGGTACACGATTTTTTTCCTATTTTTCGAATAACTAAATTGGTGCGTATAATCTTAATTTTTTTGTTTTACCAGGTCGTGAAGCAGAGAATGCAGACCGGGCAGTTCACTTCTGCGCCTGAAGCAGTCCGCCTTATAGTTTCCAGGGAAGGATTTAAAGGTCTCTATGCGGTAAGTGAATACACACCGAGGGTTTGGCATCGACGATGATGTTGACGATGACAAATCTGCATCATCCTCATACTCGTCGTCAATCCATTGACGAAGAATTATTCATCCAAGCTCAAACGTGGATGAAGATGATGATGACGACAATTTGGTGATTGTCTGACAATACTTGCTCAGCATCAGTGAGGACAATGATGATGACGATGTAAATGGTGAATTGTCATCCATTTCATCTTTTAGTTTTAGTCACACGGATGACAACGACGATGACAGTTCAAGGATGACGATGACGAATTTGTCAAGCTTAACCCGGTCCATTATTTTTTTTCAAAATTTAATTGCATTAATTTTGAGTCTTTAACCGTTTTCTTCTCAATGCATAGGGATACAGCTCCTTTCTTCTTCGCGACTTGCCATTTGACGCCATCCAGTTCTGTATTTATGAGCAATTGAGGATTGGATACAGGATAGCGGTCAGTCCACGAACTTACCTTTTATTAACACAATTATCCGGTCAACAGCCTGACTCATTCCTTCACTTTACAGGCGAAGAGAGAGTTGACTGACCCAGAAAACGCGGTCATCGGGGCTTTCGCCGGTATTTTCTACATATCTGGGCTTAGTAAATTCGTTTAATCTGGCCAAATCTTATATAATCTCGATAAATGCCAGGGGCGTTCACCGGAGCCATCACGACTCCGTTGGATGTGATCAAGACGAGGCTGATGATTCAGGTAGGTCATGCTCGGCCGTTGGATTGAGAAACATCCCAGATCGGCGGCTCTGAACGACGACAATGCAGGGCTCGGAGAATCAGTACAAGGGGATCTTCGACTGCGTGCAGACCGTCGTCCGGGAAGAAGGCCCCTCGGCGCTGCTGAAGGTCCGATAAATCCCATTTTTTAATTTTTTTTTCATTTACTTGATGAAAATAATTGCAGGGAATCGGGCCGAGGGTGCTGTGGATAGGCATCGGGGGCTCAATTTTCTTCGGCGTTCTGGAGAGGACCAAGGCTCTGCTCGCCAAGCAACGCCCCAAGAAATCAGATCCCGCCGGTCAGAAAGAAAACTAAAAAAAATAAATTCCTTTTTTTTTTTGCAAAAGCCGGGGAATAATCTGCTCCTTTTTTTATATCCGCTGCTGGGAATTGAGAAACATTGGAGAAGGGAAGAAAAAATATAATTACGGTAGGCAAATTAACAGGGACGGAGGAGGTCAATCGAGGTCAACGATGCCGAAGTTGGCGAGGAGGATCTTCATCTGCTGGACGAAGTCGGCGCCGGTGGCGTACTCGGTGAGCAGACCAACGGCGAAGCCAAACATGGCCCACCTGCGCCACGTAAGCAGGAGATTCCAGAACCATCCATCCACAGAGATAGTCTAGAGAGAGAAAGAGATAGAGAGAGATTAGGGTTCTGACCTGCCATTGGAGATCTCGTTCTTGGGAAGGAAGCCGAAGAAGGGGCCCTGGTCGGCCTCTTCGAGCTTCTTCTGGCGGAAGTACTGCTGCATCTCCTTGGCGCGCTTTCTCTGGTATTCCAGCGTGACGGCGCCCTCGCCGGAGACGACGGGCGGCGGCGGCGCGGTGGCGGCCGGCGGCGGCGGCGCGGCGGCGGCGGGAGATTGCAGTTTGGGCGCGAGAGGCGGCGCCGCCGGTCTCCTCAACGGCCCCTCGGCGTTGGCGCTGCGTACGACGGTGGAGAGATGGCGGCGCCGCCGCTGCTCCGCCGGGATTATTCTGATCCTGACCGAGGGGATCGGGCACGCCGTTGACATCTTTTTCCACGGAGACGAGCTGAGCTGCTTCCTCCGGCCTGAAAGAGAGAGAGAGAGAGAGAGAGAGAGAGAGAGAGGAACGCGGGCTGCTTAGAGCGGACGAAATCTTCAAGCTGTGGACACGGCCGGCCCGAGTCTCGCGCTCTCCCCTGCCGACACGTGGCATGTCCTCGCCGCGGGAACGCCCATCCAGCCCTACGGCGATCTGGCTGCCACGTATCCCCGACCATGGACTGTTGACTCCTCCGGTCAAACTAAAGTTCAGGGTTCGCTCGATCTACTGAATCACGCACGCGCATCCTCGGATGCCCTTCTTCTCCCGTTCTTCATCCGACGGCTCTTCTTCGCTGCACAGATTGGCGCATAAAGAACTTGATAAATGGGAACAAATAAATGGTAGTTCAGTATCGTCCCGAACGTGGACAATGGACAGGACGGGACGAATTTCGTCCCGTCCTACGTCCTGATTCAGTGCAGGGACAAAGGACGGGACGAATTTTCATCCGACAGTATGAAAACTGTCCCCTCCAGTTCTTCTGGGACGAATTTTCGCCCCGTCTGGGGAAAAAAACCGTCCCGTCCCTCGTCCCCAATGAAAAAAAACCTGTTTTATATTTTTAATATATTACTATATAGTTTTCTAAGGGTTTTTAGGGAAATAAGGAGAGAATGCAAAGGGACATATGTACAATTATGTAATAATACAGGGACTTTAATGCAAATTGACAATGCGGGGTCATGTGGCTACATCTCATCAGTCACATGTGAATCCGGCGGTTTTCCATCCAGATTTGTCCATCCACTGTCTGAGACCTCTGGACAGACGGTTTTTTGTCCCACGGGACGAAAACTGTCCCGCCCGATGGTCCCCGGGACGAATTTTTGACCCGAATTTCGTCCAAAACCTTGGACGGGACGATTTTTTCACCCCGGGACGAAAAAATCGTCCCGTCCGCGTCCCTGCACTATACAAATAATGAATGAAAGAAACTTTACCCAGCATCAAATTCTCTGACTTCTGCGAGATCGTTCCCACAACCGTCCCTCCAGTGGACTCTCCGAAGGTCGACGGGTCTGGCAGCATTGACTTGCCCGATATCGTCTACCTCCACTTGCTTCTTTAGGCTGCTCCGAGGCTGTAAATGCTCTATACCACCGTTGCCACTACTGTCGCCACCGCCGCCGCCATTTGCCAGGCCGCCGTCCTTGGAAAAGCCGCGTCCGAAGCAGATGAAGGCGCATTTAGAAAGCAGCCTAGTTTTCCTGGAATCTGGGCCAGTGTGGGCTTCTGGATCAATGCCCTCGCCAACCAGGAGGTAGCGTTTCCATGGCGAGACCTTAATGGGTCGGTCCTTGGTGCGGCCCGGGAGCAGAAGAGCCAGGCCATCACTGAATCCGGACGCTGAAGAGGATAAGAAGCCTCCTGCTGCCGCGAATTGCATGGAGCCAGTTCATCTGGAACACCAGCAATGGGTGTTCCGCATTTGTAAAGGCTACAGATATACCAGTTCAATCACGCTGTTAGTGCGGAATTCACCCAATTCAAGGTACATTTGTTCAAATCAGATAAAAAATGAAACACCATTCTTGGAATTTTTCTTCAAATCCAGTAATAATTAGGTGTTCAAGCACAACAACATCCTGCTTAAAGAGGAAAAGCAGTGCCCTCACTATTAGCTATGGCTTTTAGCGCGGTTGGAAAACGCCTGTTGGAAGATCAAGGAACTTTAACTGCGGAATAACAAGATAGCAAAATAAGGGAAGGAAGGGGCAAAGGATGGATCTAATGACCTCGGACGACGAAAGATATTTCAAAGGAGTTTTTTATTTCCAAATTTTAGAGCAATAAAATATTTTCAAATAGAGGGCACATTCAACGCAAATTCTTTTTGAGAAATTTTTTATGACCTTCATCAAAGAATGAAGAAACTTTTCGTTAAAATGTCAATTGTCCAGCCGTTTCAGGATTCTGAAAGATGCGAACGAGAAATAACATTCCGTCATCCCTGCAAGTGTCGAAAAACAAGCCCGGAATTAATTCCGGGGTTCTAATACCTCCCTCATCCACGATACCGGAAGAGCTAAATCGCAAAGATAGAGAAGCAAGAAACGAAGGATCGAGCATGCGATCAGCAAGATCTCTCAAAGCAGTTCCGAAATTTCTACTTCGCATACGTCAGACATTCAATTACACGGAAGCATTGAACACAATTGTGATGACTTTAAGTAACTAAACGCTAATCACGAGAATCCTCGCAACCGTAAACCAACAAAGCAAAAATAATCTACAAAACATAAAACCTAGAACAATCTCATCACTAAGAAAGACGCAAGAGCGCAAAAGCAACAGATCATCCCGGCAAGTGTCGCCAAGAAAAAGCACACACCTAGATCAGAATCAAAGAACAAGATCAAATCACACCACAGCAACCGTCTAGCACAGATCTCCACGGAGAATCCAGTAAGCAACCGGCAATAGATGAACAGATCGTGAGAGATCCCGCCAAGGAAAGCGAGAAAGTGAGGGAAAGCGAGAAAGAGGGAAGAAACGTCGATTTCAAACGAGATTAGCACAAGGGGAAAGCGGGCTAAAATTTGCCCTCTTGTAACAGAAAGAGAACCACCAGACTCGCGGAACATTATAAGCGGCTCCCTCGTTTAAGCTCTACGCCATCCTGACTGTCCATTTTACGATCTAAAATTTGATCTGATCCACCCAACGGATTACATTCAGCGCTTTAATGTGCTCTGCAATGGTCCGCGAGTTCCCGTACCGCGCCTGGATCACTCTATTCCGATCCTCCATTATCCGCCGTCCGATTATCTAATCATCCTTTTCTTGAAGATCCATGTGTGCGGGGACGGGACGCTTTTTCGTCTCGAGACGAAAAAAAGCGTCCGTTCAGTATCTCGAACCTACGCTAGTGTTCGCCCGTCCCAATACCGGTACTGGATGACAGTAGCGGGAGGGATGCTGTATCGGATATCAGAAATGCAATTTTCCAGTATCCGTTCATTCCGATATCCAGATATCGGATATCGGTATCGGATATCGGTTGCTACAGTGCCGATATCCGATACCGACATCCGTCTCGATGTCGAGATCTGTCTCCGTCTCAGGAGAGAGGATGACGATATCGGATATCGGGTGTGGATATCGGTTTTCGATATCCAACACCGATATATTTGATAAAAATATATTTCATTTATTATTAACAAGCTATTAGGCGAATCAACCTGCGGTAGAGAGGGTATTTAGAGCTTTTAATTTGTTTATTGGCGCTGTAATATATACAAGTCGAACTTTTTTTTCCTTCCATATGGGATAACAGCAGGATTCTGAGATTAACAAACTCTGAATACTTTATCCCATATGGAAGATTAAAGAAATTTTGGCCTCTATTTATTAGACAAAGTATTAATATCATAAATATATATAATATATAAGCCGATTATAATATGAACAAAATCTATCAAAACAATATTAATTCATTTAATATATATACCTTGTCTAATATATACAGCGCACGATTTAAAATATCTTCCATATGGGATAACAGGATTCGAATTTTAATGTCAACTGCGAATCCTGTTATCCCATTTGGAAGAAAATAAAAATATTACACTGTACATATTAATCGAGGTTGATAACATATCAAAACATAAGTCGTTAGATTTAAATAAACAAACGAATGAGATAGATAGCTTAATTTTTGTCACTCGATACCGGTACTGATATCCGAAATATCAGTTTCGATACCCGGATACCGATAACCGATATTCCGAAACCGATAACCGATATCCAGATACCGATAACTGATATCCAGATATCGGTTCCGCTATCCGGATACCATCCGGTATCCCTCGCGTCCCTCTACCTACGGTATCCAGTACCAATATCCGTCTACCCCTCAGAGAAGGATATCGTCTGATATCCGATATCTGGCACTGTCCTATTTTTTCCCGGATATCGGATATCGGTTGTCCGATACCGGACGACGGACGGATATTGGTTGGGCGAACCCTAGTCCGCGCATGAAGACGAAATGGTTTATCCTTCCTGAACGAAAAAACTGCAAATTTCTATTTTCCGAGTATTTTACGAGTATTTCGTCCTAAACAAAAAAACCGTTCAGGATCCAACTGCAAAAATCGCAACTTTAGATAGAGATAGAGGTAGACATAGACATAGAGATAGAGAGAGGGATTGAAATAAAGAAAGAGGCACAGTTACAGATAAAGCAAATATAAAGACAGAGATAAATAAAGATGATTCATAACATCTATCATTTTACATTCCCGATGTCACAGTGAATTAATAAGTTCCCACATCAGACAGTTTACGGACTGTAAGGGACGGCTTTAGAGGACCCAAAAAAAGGGATATAGGACGAAACAGAAACCATCCCAGGCTAACTGTTGCTTTAGTGACGGTGACTTTTGCCATTGTCCATCGTCTAGCATCCATCGTGCCATATCCACCTTCCATCATCCATCCTCTTTGTCATCTATCGTTCGTTCTGTTATTGTTGGGCGCAAACACTCGCAGAAGCGTATTGGATGTAACAGATGTAGTAGATGTCGAGGATGAACATCAGGGCCATATGAGGAGAAACACCGAGGCATAGTCGTGAGCCTCGTCACGTCCCCGTGTCATCACTGTCAATAGAGCACCAACTCTTGGAGAGGAAGGGGGAGAGAGAGAGAGAGAGAGAGCGAAATAGGCTTCTAGTTCAAATGATCTTTAGCGAAACTCAACATCAAAGGGATGAAGGAGAGTGCAACTAGGGATAAGAAAACATGAGGAATGGAGGGCCTTTTATAGCCACAATCCATAGCAACTTCCCCCCTTAAAATTAGGCACGTTTCTAGTTTCTAGGATCTGTAATTGAATTGTATGCGCCCAGTCAACCCCTACAATTCGGCAACATAGGGCTGGAGGATTTGACATTTAAACAGTTACCCGCTATCATCTCTCTTGCCCTCGCTCTCACTCTCTCCCTCTTACTCTATCTCCCCCTCTTTTCTCTCTCTCTCTCTATTGCTCTTCTCTCTCTCTCTCTCTTGCTCTTTCTCTCCTTATCTCTCTTCCTCTCTCTTGCTCGTTCTCTCTCTCACCCTTTCTCTCTCACTCTGTCTCACCCATTCTCTCTATTTCAATATCTATATCTCTCTTCTCCCTCTTTCTTGCAATCATTTGTGCAAAGTTCTGCACTGTGCTGTGATAATTTCTGCACAAATGTGCACAGAACATCGTGCAAGGGTTTTGTTGCAACCAAAAAATTAGCACTAAGCGTACGAATCTTTGGACTGCACAACACAACCTTCCCAATCTGTTATCTGCCGATCGTCATCCCTACATCCATCATTCATTATCTATCATCCACGGTTCGTCGTCCATCATTCCCTGTCCATTATCTGTTATCCGTAACTATAGTGCAGGGACGTGCACGGGATGGTTTTTTCTTAAAATCATCTCAGCCACGACGTTGGACGAAAACCGGGATGGAAATTCTTCCCAGGACGAACAGACAGGACAACTTTCATATCGTTGGACAAAAAAGCCGTCCTGTCTGGAGGTCTCGGATGATGGACAGTTAGGGATGGACGAAAATCTGTCCAATTCGCTTCTGATGGTTGAGATATTGACATGTGGCATCGCTATATCAATTCCCTGATATTTTGCATCAAAGTCGCTGCTTTCTTTTTGAGTTCACAAAGTGACGCCGCCCCAAAGTAATTGTACATATGTCCCTCCGCTTTCCCCCTCTTCCAATATTCCTAAAAAACTTAGAAAAAATCCATATTAATTCAATCAGACCTTGGAACTATTTTTATTGGAGATTACAACTGCGACACACAACCGAAAGCTGTTGTAAGGGCATATTCGCAACGAAATTTGAAAAAGAGTCCTTCCAACTTTCAAAATTACTTTAAACTCTTATTTTGCTTATTAGTGTATCCTCTTGCTCTTTGAATATTCAATTCTTCTTTGATTAAATTCCCCAAAAATTCAATACATTTCCAGAAAAATGTTCAAAATTCATTATCTAATCCCCACATTAATTAAAAATAAAATTTATTTTTAGACATGCCTTTAAAAATTTAAAACGTGTTTTTTTTTGTCCGGGATGAGGGACGGGACGATTTTTCTCCAGACGGGAAGAAACTGGCAAAGTTGGGACACGGACGAGACAATTTTTTTGTCTTGGGAAGAAAAAATTGTCCCCTCCGCATCCCTACACTGATTTCGGACGTCAGACAAGATGATCTTCGCCACCCGTCCATCGTCCACGTCCCGGACGATCTGGAACTATCTGTAACCCGCAGTAAGTCATCCATCTAGGGAAGGACACGGTTTGACCGAAATTCGATCAGACCGGACCAAACCGGACCATCGGCCAGCCTTTATAGGGCTGACCGAACCTTCCGGTCTGGGTCCGGTTCGCACATCGAACCGGACAGAAGACAGTTACTCTCTCTCTCACCTGCTCCCTCTCCATTTGTTTTCTGACTTCTCTCTCCCGTTCTCTCTCCCTCTCTCTCTCTTTCGTCCTCTCTCCCGCTCGTTCTCTCTTTGCCTGCGCGTTCTCTCTCCCTCTATCTCTCTCTCTCTCGTTCTCTTGTTGTCTCTCCTGCTCATTCTCTCTCACTCTCTCCCGTTCGTTTTCTCTCCGTCTGTTCCCGACTCATTCTCCCTCTCGTTCGCTCTCCTTCCCTCCCTCCCTTTCGCCCTCTGTCCCGTTCTCACTCTCTTCCTCTCGTTTTCTTTCCCTCTATCCGTCTCCCTATCTCATTCTCTCGCCATCTTTCCCGCTCTCCTTCCTCTCTTCCTCCCTCTTTCACCCGCTCTTCCTCTCTCTCTCTCCCTCCCTCTCCCTCTCTCTCTCCCTCTCTCTTCCGGTCTTTCTCTCTCGTTCGCTCTCCATCACTCCATCCCTCTTTCCATTGCTCCTGTTCCCATTCTCTTCCACTCGTTTTGTTTCCCTCTATTCCTCTCTCTATCTTGTTCTCTCCCCTCTCTCTCACCTTCTCTCCCGATCTCCCTCTCCTCTAATAACGGAGTTTCCAACTCCGTTCCTGTTCTCAATTCCGTCGACAATGAGTCACTGCCTCCAGATAGACAGGTATAGCCCAATAGGATTAAACATAAAGAATAGAGTAGTAAAAAGAAGCCACATACTTTATACTCGCTATGAGAAATTAGCAGCTAGGATTAAATGTAAGTTCAAATATAGATGGATAGGGTTAAACGTAGTTAGGATTAAAGATAGCCGTTAGGATTAAACGTAGATAGGAGAAAGATCCAACGGTCACAATCTGTTTTAATATAGCCGTTGCACTCTGTTATAACGGCTATGATTAAAACATAACAAACTCTACAACGACTATTCTTTTTATAGTATAAATAAGAACCGATGGTTACATTTGTATTTTATGGATTAAAAACATGATCTTCAACTACTTCGTGTCTCGTCTCTTCTCCATCTCTTCTATCTCCGTTCTTACGACTGCACGAAAGTTCGATTCTTCACATCCTTCTCTCTCTATCTCATTCTCCCCCTCTCTGTCTCACCCTCTCTCCCGCTCTACCTCTCTCTCACCCTCTCTCCCGATCTCCCTCTCCACCTCTCTCTATCTCGTTCTCTCCCTCTCTCTCACCCTCCCTCCCGCTATCCCCCTCCTCTCTCTCTCTCTCACCCTGCTCTCCCTCTCTCTCAAGTCCCTCTCTCCCGCTCTCCCTCTCTCTCAAGGCCATCTCTCTCTCGCCCTCTCTTCCTCTCTCCCTCTCTCTCTCACCCTCTCTCCTGCTCTCCCTCTCCTCCTCTCTCTCAAAGCCTTCTCTCTCTCGCCCTCTCCCTCTCTCCCCTTCTCTCTCAAACTTTTGCTTGCTCTCCCTCTCCTCCTCTCTCCCTCTCTCTCAAGCCCTCTCATTCTCTCTCCCGCTCACCGTCACCCCCTCTTTCTCCCTCTCTCTGTCACCCTCTCTCCTGCTCTCTCCCACTCTCACACAATCTCTCCCTCTCGCAATCTCTCTCTATTGAACTCCCTCCCTCTCGCCTGCTCCCTCTCCCTCTCTCCCCCTCACTTCCCTCTCAGGCTCTCCCCCTCTCGTTCCCTCCCTCTCAATCTCTCACTCTCTTCCTCTTTCTCTCTTGTACTTTCCTTCTTACCTTCTCCCTCTCTCTCTCTCTCTCTCCCTCTCATCTATCTCTCACTCTCCCTCTTCCCTCCTCTCTCTCTCTCTCAATCTTCTTATGGTATTCTCACTGTCATTACACTATCTCAGTGTCACTCTCTCCCCCTCTCATTCTCACACTCTTTCACCATCCCCCTCTCACTCTCTCATTATTCAACACTGCATCATCACCAGAGGTGACTTTAGATGCAGCGAGAAGACCAAGTCAACTTAACATTGACTAGTCAACATGACCGACTGAAGACCAGACCGGACCGAGACCGAGACCGGACCAAACTTCAGGTCTAGGTTTATGTTTTCAGTAAAATCAGACCGAGACCAGACCGTGTCCTTCCTTATCTCGCACTCTCTTTCACTCTCGCCCTCGCACTCTCTCACTGTCTTACTCTCTCCCTCTGGTATTCTCTCTCTCTTTCACTATCTCAGTCTCACTTTCGCACTCTCTCACTCTCCCTCTCACATTCTCACACTCTTTCACTCTCAAATTATATTCTTCTCTTTCTCTCTCCCTTTCTCTCTCTCTCATTATCCAACTCTGCTTCCTCTCCAGAGGTGACATTAAATGCGGCAAGATGGCCAAGTCAACTTAACATGTACTTTCACATTGAGTACTCAACTTGACTGACCAAAGACAGGACCAGACCGAGACCAGACCGAGATCGAGACCGAGACCGGACCGAACTTCAGGCCTAGGTTTAGGTTTTAGGTAAAACCGGACCGAGACCGGACTGTGTCCTTCCCTACATCCATCATCTGTTCTCCCTAATCCACCTTTTCATCACCCGTTATCGTCATCTGCCGATTGCCACCTAGAGATGGTCCAAACTG